>NW_015169245.1:123895-154541 GCF_001447785.1 Gekko japonicus | reverse complement strand
AGAGTCCCCACCTATTCTCCAACACATAGTCCCAATCTGCCCCCTGCAACTGCATTTTCAGGCTAAACTACACATTGGGAGGGGGAGGTGCTCTGATCACTGATCCCCAGAGTAGTTCATCAAGATGTCTAGGTAGGTCCGTAGCTAACACGGGGCCCGCGGGGCCTGGCCCCCTAGCAGTTTTCATGGGGCCACTTCCTGAGCCTCGGTTCCCCTGCCACAACTCCCCCTGATTGCCTGTCAGCCTGTTGGCAGGGAGGGCAAGGGCAGTGATTTCAGAGGCTGCCCCTGGTGCTGTGTCATGGGAAGAGGCACTGGGGCTCTTTGGGGAGGGAAGGAGCTGGACCCGGATGCTCCACAGGGAAGGCCTGCCCTTGCGGGAAGGGAGGCAGGGGACAGAGGGAAGCTGCAGCCCTTGCCCTGGAGCCTTTGATTGGACTAGCAGGTGGCCTCCCCCAGGCCCCCTCCCTAAAAAGTCCTTAGCTACGGGGCTGTGTCTAGGAATCTGTTGTCAAAAATACAGGAGACTCTCTTCCCCCCCAGAAAAAGGAGGGAGAGCCCAAGGGATGAGGAAGAACCACATGCTGACATCATGTCTGGTCATTTAGGCAGCCCTTCTTAAGTCGCTGGTACTACTTTTACCCTCTTTTTAAAAGGATGAAATCCTGACCTTGAAAGGGATGCTAATCATTGTGGGGTCATAAATACATTACGGCTTTTCTGGAGGCTAAAAGTCCATTCCCAGTCTAGGCACAAGGCGTATCCCTTTGCACAGTACAATGTCAACCTGTGGGGCTAGGTCTGAATTAGAGTAATCTTATATTGTATTGCAGCAGAGACACCAGTGTAAATATTTAGGACTGCCGTATAAATGTAATATGGTGAATACTGTGTCTTGCGGGGAGTGTGAGTTGGGTAGGAAATACGTTTGTGTATAAAATATGGTTCATTGCCAAAGAAAGTCCATCTTCAGCCAGACTAGCTTATAAAGATTTATGTGACACCAAAGAAATGCCACTAGCTGTAAAAACCTAACTTTCCCATGTCCATTTTTAAAATTTTTGTATTTGTGTGCGCACACGTGCATGCCTGGAAGTCATGGTTGGCTTCTGGTGACTCCTACTGGGGCTTGGATGTTTTTCAGAGAGATGGCTTGCTTGTCTGCCTCCGTGTCCCAGCCCTGGTATTCCTTGGAGGTCTCACATCCAAACACTTGCCAGGTTTGGCCTTGCTTAGCTTCCAAGATCTGACAAGACTTGGCTATCCAGGTCAGGGCCCTGCTTCAGATCATTCATGACTATTCAGGGCTGAAGGTGATTTGTACCAGTCATGTGATATTTATTTACACATCTATATCCTGCTTTTCTCCCACTATTACATCTGCAGGCCACAGTGATCAGTTCACCTGGAGAAAAATGGCCAATTTGGAAGTAGATTCTATGGCAATATACCCTGCTGAGTTCCCTCCCCTCCCCAAACTCCGCCCTCCTCAGGCTCCACCCCCAAACTGGCCAGGTATTTCCCAACCTGGAGCTGGTAACCCTAAGTTAGAGCCTAACAAGCATCCATGCCCCTTTATTTATGCTTTTTATAATGTAGTTAGTGTTCACTTATGGTAATCTACATTTTTTGGCTTTAAATACAATGCTACATTCTTTCTTTCTGTAGAAATCTCCAACACATGTGTGGCTGAGGATTTGTTCAAATTTTTATAGCAGCAGCAAAATCTCTCTTTGGGAACTATCATGTTGAGGTATAAGTCCCTTGAAAGGAGAGATGGGTGTCACTTTTTCCTGTTCTTGGAGTTCCCTTCTCCACACTCCCTTCCTTTTTGGCAGCCCTGTAGGTGACGGCGTCTTATTTTCTAAATACTGAGAGGAAATCCACATACCATTCTGTGAAAATAACTGATGACATTCAGATGATGGCGTGTCTGTAGAGAAGCTGTCTTCCTACAGTCGTCCAACAAGAGGAGTTTGATGCTTGTTTTTTTTTTGGGGGGGGGGACTTTGAATTATCCACTGGCCCAGTTGAGTGATGTATTAGTTGAGTGAAGCCAAATTCTCCTCATTTATTCTGCATTTAAATTTTATCCTTTTCTTCATCCGTCAGAGTGTTCAAGTTCCAAATGCTTTTCTTGTGGTGCCAACGACATTCATTCTCTGTCCTTCCCCCAAAATATAAAATAGGGCTCATAGGGATGAAACAATTAGGCAGAAAATTAGATATTGCCATGGTGACCACTGCTGCAGCCCCTCCAAGATTCATATGTTTTGGGGGTTTTTTTTGTCAAAATCAAAACTGTGGATCAGATTTTTGAATCAAATTTTATTAGATAAAATCCCATGGCAAAATTCTGGGTTGTTCCCACTTGTCCTGTTAAAAAAGGGTGAGGGCGGAAAAAATTAAAGTAAACAAGTTCAGCCCAAAAATACAAGAAAAGGGAAGGTTCTAGAAGAAGAGCTGGAGTTCTTTCTTACCCATTCGTTTAATAGCATATCAGCATTCATATTTTACCCAGCTAAAGGTAAAGGTAAAGGTTCCCTTGCTCGAGAGCCAGTCGAGTCCGACTCTAGGGTCGCGGTGCTCATCTTCGTTTCAAAGCCGAAGAGCCAGCGCTGTCCGAAGACGTTTCCGTGGTCATGTGGCCGGCATGACTAAACACCAAGGTGCACGGAACGCTGTTCCCTTCCCACCGAAGCGGTACCTATTTATCTACTTGCAAGTTCTTGCTTTCGAACTGCTAGGTTGGCAGGAGCTGGAACTAGAGACGGGAGCTCACTCCGTCTTGTGGCACCCGGGTCTCAAACTGCTGAACTATTGACCTTCCACAGCCTGCAGTTCAGCATCTTAACCACTTGAGCCACCGCAGCTACATCCTCCTTTATACCAGGGGTGTCAAACATACGGCCTGTGGGCCGTAACCTGCCTGTTCAGGGCTCTTATCTGGCTTGTGAGCAACTGGTCATGACCTTCGTTCCCAGATGACTGAGGCTGTGCATTATTTCCCTGTATATTGTCCCAGTGCTAATGCGTAACGGGCAGTGGAAGTGGGAGGGTGGGCATTAGGGAGATACTGTAAGGAGATACTGTAAAAGTGCTTGTGTTTTAGGTATATTTGTATTTTGAGTAAAAATAATATTGTTAATTGTGTCCTTATAAAGTTCATATCTCCAGTACCTGGCATTATATTTTATGGCACACATGGTCCAGCCTGACAAAGTGACTTTTTGACACCTCTGCTTTATACTATCACTTCAGGCCCCCTCCCCCCACACCTCTTTTCCGTAGTAGATGAATGCAAAACACAGCAGTCCCTTTAAACTAAATAGTACAGCCTAATCCTTGGTCGGAAGCAAGTCCCACTGAATTAGCTAGGACTTAATTGCATGTAAACTGGTATAGAATTGCAGGCTTACAGTGCAATCCTAAGCAGAGTTATACCCTTCTAAGTTTTATTTATTTATTTATTTATTTAACTTTCAACTTTATATCCCGCTCGAACCCCCTTTTTCAGGGGGTCTCTGAGCGGCTTACAGGCAGGTGCTAATCACAATTATTCCCTAACTAGGGCCACACATTTCTATACGGGGGTGGGACTACCTACCGGCACCCCTATGGTGGTTGGTGTTGTTCTTGACTCGGCTCTTCAGGTCTTTTTCTTCGGCATTCTCCGGCGGGATTCTCACTTCGGTGCTCGGGCGGGTTGGCTTTAGGGCGCGTGACTCACGCCTTCTTCCGGCCCCAGCAATGTCCTTTTCCGGCTCCGCTGTGCCCGCGCTCGACGTCATCGCACGCCCTTTTGACGGCAGTCGCTCAATGTTTCTTTCCTCGGTCACCAGGGATCGCCCCTCCGGTCGTGCTTGCTTGCTGCCGCCATCACATCGCCACGCCGCCTCTGTTTCCATCTCCATCTGCACTGGAGCTGATGTCTCACCGCCGCCGCTGCCATCGCCGTCTTCACCCACCACACCTAAGGACTTAGAAGGAAGTAACTCTGCATAGGATTAAATTATTTTGGAGCAATCTTTCCTTCCCAGGTTAGAGGAGTATAGGATACAAATTTAGGCCTCCCAGGCTGTTTGATCTTGAAGCTTTGTTAAGAACATAAGGACATAAAAGACGTCAATGTTGGATCAGGCCAAAGGCCCATCCAGTCCAACTCTCTGTGTCTCACAGTGGCCAGAAATACCAGGTGCCATCAGGAGGTCCACAAGTGGGGCCAGGACATTAGAAGCCCTCCCACTGTTGACCCGCCCCCAAGCACCAAGAAGACAGAGCATCACTTGCCCCAGAGCCCCTATCTACACCTTGTGGCTAATAGCCACTGATGGACCTCTGCTCCATACGTTTATTCAATTCCCTCTTGAAGCCGTCCATGCTTGTAGCCGCCACCACTTCCTGTGGCAGTGAATTCCATGTGTTAAACACTCTTTGGGTGAAGAAGTACTTCCTTTTATCGATTCTAACCCGACCGCTCAGCAATTTCATTTTCATGTTGATGCCAGATCTCTACACTAGAACTGGTTTTCAGATATACCTGTACAGTATTGCTCCGGTGTAACAGTGACAACAGGACGACATTGGCAAGAGCCTACTGGTGCAAGGGCAAGAAAGTGGTGATGTCAGGGGTATGGCAGGAGAGCAGACATAGTTGGAATCATGTGCACCTCCAGTGACAGCATGCCATTATACCAACAAAAGAGATGGTGCGAATTGGAGCTTTCTCACTGACCTCCTTGGGGAGGCAAAAATCCGTTTCTCACCCTCCTTCCCTCTCTCAGCTCTACCTGCACAACTAGAACAACACAAAGGATCCTGACTAACTCTGCACAACTATATCAGTATATAAACCCCAGTGGTGGCCCCGCATGAAAGATAACAGGAGTATATCTCTATGACCTCATACTTAGAGAATACAGAGCACACAAGAAGGAACTCTCAGGGAAACGATGTGTTACATTGTCCTCAACCTGAAATGGCTCCTGGAAGTCGCTGTTTGCCCGGCTGGGGAAACTTACAGGTACTGATAGGTTGCATGCTCAACATGGCAAGTAGAGGCCCTTTCAAGTGGGGGAAATGTTGTTGAGGGGAAGGCTTAAGCCCCCTTTTCACACATGCCACAGACCCAATCCAAACTGGGCCCGTGCACACTTGAGAGTTAAATTCTGTGCACAGAACCAGACTGTGCAATAAACCAGACTAGGGCAAACTCAGGGGGTGGAGGATGAAGACAATGTAATGCATAAAGGTAAAGGTAAAGGTTCCCTTGCTCGAAAGCCAGTCGAATCCGACTCTAGGGTTGCGGTGCTCATCTCCGTTTCCAAGCCGAAGAGCCAGCGCTGTCCGAAGACATTTCCGTGGTCATGTGGCCGGCATGACTAAACACCAAGGCGCATGGAGCGCTGTTACCTTCCCACCGAAGTGGTACCTATTTATCTACTTGCAATTTCATGCTTTCGAACTGCTAGGTTGGCAGGAGCTGGAACTAGAGATGGGAGCTCACTCCATCATGCGGCACCCGGGTCTTGAACTGCTGAACTACTGGCCTTCCACAGCCTGCAGTTCAGCGTCTTAACCACATGAGCCACCGCAGCTCCAATGTAATGCATAGGTATGCCCTTAATTTGAAATGACATTTAGCATACAAGGGCACACTAAGCTCAAGCAGCCAAGAAGAATACGGTATGCTAGAAGAACATATTGTCCTTTAAATACTTCTCAGAAGCTTTCCAGTTGTCTGAGAGGGAGGGAAAAGTGATTCAGCAGGTAGAAGGAGAAGAAGAGTTGGTTTCTATACCCCACTTTTCTCAACCTTAAGGAGTCTCAAAGTGGCTTACCATCTCCTTCCCTTCCTCTCCCCAGAACAGGCACCTTGTGAGCAGTGTTCCCTCTAAGCTGAGTTAGTGTGAGCTAGCTCAAAGATTTTTAGCCTCTGGCTCACACATTTTTGCCTTAGCTCAGGAAGGGTGGCTCCAGAGGAAACTAACTTAAGCAGTTGCCAAATTGCTCACTTACAACTTTAATGCCAGTAGATCACAAAGTAGAATTTTTGCTCACAAGACTCCATAGCTTAGAGGGAGCATTTCCTGTCAGGTAGGTGGGGCTGAGAGAGTTCTGAGAGAACTGTGACCGGCCCAAGGTCACCCAGCAGGCTTCATTGGGGAGGAGGAGTGGGGAAATCAAACCTGGTTCTCCAGATTAGAGTATGCCACTCTTACCACGCTGGCTGATATAGGTAACTGATAGTTTTTAGTCAGCTGAATAAAATGTAAATGTTTCCACCAATGTTCCCTTTAAGCTGTGGAGTCTTGTGAGCAAAAATTCTTCTTTGTGAGCTGCTGGCATTAAAGTTGTGAGCGAGCGATTTGGCTGCTGCATAAATTAGTGTGCTCTGGAGCCATCCTTCCTGAGCTGAGACAAAAATGCGGGAGCCGGAGGCTAAAAAACTGAGCTAGCTCACACTAACTCAGCTTAGAGGGAACACTGGTTTCCACCAATGAGTGTTGCATTGGTAGGTCCACGTTTCCGGTATTTATACCAGTGACACTGCTGGATCAATGCTTTGCAGGGAGGGTTTTGATTGGATTCTAAGAAGCAGTGGGCTGCTATCTCCTGGCTGTTAGTTCCTTGCTGGTGTCAGCTCGCTGCCATAGAGGCTGGTGGGAGGGGGGATCATTCACTCCTTGGAATGTACTTTCGGTTTCTTGGTTGCCTCAGTGATGCTTGCTCTCTTATCTGTATGTTTTATGTGCTTGGCCTTGAATGCTCCATCGTACCACCTTCTCTGGGAAAGTGGGACTGTTACATTCTGGTGGGGCCCTCTTCTCCCCTCATTGGTTCTTAGCCACCCAGTGGCCCCCTTTGAACACTGTGTATCACTTCACCCCGCACTTAATGCTTTAGTCGTAACACAGTTCCTGAAGCAGAGATGTTCTGCCAGTACTGATCGATAAACTTCCCTTCTGAAGAAGCGAGTTGTTGGTTCTGATTGTTGCAGGAGTCTGACAGCTGGGGCAGTGCTTGACTGACGGGCAACAGTTTCTCTTGGGTGAGCTGGCATGCAGGTGGGCAGCGCAGCTGGCTGCAGATAAAGAGTATACAGCCAGTGCTGTACATTCCTCCACTCCACTCCACTGCTGCTGCTGCTCACCAAACACAGCAAATATTTCGCTTGCATATGCACTCTGGGGAGGGGAATGGAGAGATATGCCTCACATGCCCCTTCCTCCCATGCCCAGGCAGTGTATGTGCCGCCTGCCATCTTAAAGTGTATGCACTGCAGTCAGTGACGCAACAGAGACAGTCAGACTGGGGTTAAACCAACAGGGACTTGGGAAGTCAGTGATAAGAATGGACCTGAGATCTCTCAATGTCTTTAATGTTCCTTGAAAGCAGACATTCTGTGCCCATCTGTAGTGTGTACTATGCTGGGAGGTGTCGGGAGATGAATAACAATGGTTTGCTTGACTGATAACCGGCAGATCAATCAACTCAGTAAAGAAGAGGGGGTGGCTGGGTGAGATAAAGATGTTGGGACAGGATCCCACTCTTCCTTGCCTGTGCGTTTGCCTGTCAAAAGAAGAGCTGGTTGGCAGGCAGTGTGTCTTTGTGGTCTAAAAGGATCTGAACTGCAGTCTGCAGAGATACCCGGAAGAGATCAGCTATTGTGCTTCTGTTGCCTTCACTGCAGTAAGGAGACATCTTTGTGCCCGCCAGCGTGTGCATTTTACATATGCTGAGGTGGGGGTGATTAAATGACATGGGGGGGTGCATCCTTTCATGGCCTGTAGGGGCACTGGTGACATGCCATGATTGGGGAGGGGTGGAGGAGAGTTGTTATGGATTTTGAAGGATGATCTGCCAGTGTGGCCACACGTTCTCTTGCTTAAAGTTGTGGGATGGGCCTCAGGGAAAGGATGTATGGGGATCGTGTGGAGCATCTAGGTCGGACGCTGATAAAACCCTCGCAACGTATGGTATGGCATTCTCAAGTGAGAAGTAAACTCACGTTTTAAGGAAAATCCCTAAAGTCCGGAATATGCAGTTGTCAAAGAATGCATCTCTAAAATGCCACATCCATATCTTTGCACGGTTTAGTAGAGTGTTTACAAGGAACTCTTTTGATAGTGACAAGAGTCGCCCCCAGGAATGGGTTCCTATTGAATAAAGTCCTAAAAATTATCTGAGACAATGTTTGTTATTAAACTTGGATCCTACGGTGAGGTTATTAGGATGAGGTAGGAGTCAAAGATAGGGAGATTGCGGATTATCTTAAGAGCAGCCAACAATTCTTGGCAAGGAACTGGGAAAAAAGGATACTCAAGATCACAGGATAACTGCAAAAGATTTGTAGTACTGTGAACACAGGCTTGGCTAACTAACTGCATCTGTTCAAAGTAATTCCAGATGGACTGCAGCCATGTTAGTCTGGAGCAGCAAAAGAAAACAGGAGTCCAAAAGCACTTGAAAGACGAACAAGATTGATCCAACATAAGTGTTTGTGATTCAGAGATCACTTCGTCAGATGCATATGCACGCACATCCATCACAGGTTGATATTTATATTCATAACAGTCTCAACAGGGATCTGGAGTTCCTCACTCGCTATAGGTGCTAGTAGGGCTTTTTCTGTAGAAAAAGCCCAGCAGGAACTCATTAGCATAACAAGCCACACCCAACAGCAGAAACTCATTAGCATATTAGGCCACACCCTGCCACCACAGCTCATTAGCATATTAGGCCGCAACCCCATGTTGCCAAAAGTGTGGTCATCCAGCCACACCCACCTTTTGCTTCTTATTCCGTTGACCTTGTTTGTGGTCAAAACCCAGGGCCTTTTCTTGTAGCAGGGACTCCTTTGCATGTTAGGCCACACACCTACTGTAGCCAATCCTAATGAGTTTCTGCTGTTGGGTGTGGCCTATTATGCTAATGAGTTCCTGCTGGCCGTGGCCAACTCAGGAGCCAGCCGGAACTCCGTTCCTGTGCGTTCCTGCCCAAAAATAGCCCTGGGTGCTAGTACTGTGAGTATCCTTCCATCACGGCCTATCGCAGCTGCTCATTTTGCACAAGGTTTTATGTTTGCTTTGCTTCTACCAGCAGTTAAGGGTGGCCGTCACTCATTCTGAGTGAATGGGTTGCTCTTTTTTTTATTAGTGATGGAAAGAGCCGTCAAGTCACTGCTGAGTTATGGTGACCCGGTGGGGTTTTCAAGGCAAGAGACATTCAGAGGTGGTTTGCCATTGCCTGCCTCCGTGTCATGACTCTGGTATCCCTTGGAGGTCTCCCATCCAAATACTGACCAGGGCTGACCCTGCTTAGCTTTGGAGATCTAGCCTGGGCTATCCAGGTCAGGGCACTGTTTTTATTAGATCTCATTTTAAACTGGCCTCCATGTGTGACATTTCCCTCCACCCTTCTGTCGTGAATATAAAAGTATTGATGGAATGGATGTACACTCCGATGCATCAGATGAAGGGAGCCCTGTCTCACAACTGCTTATGCTGAAATAAACTTTATTAATGCCATCGGAATCCTGTTTTATTTTAAAATAAACTTCAAGGGAGAAAATCAGTCTCCAGCCAGGACAGACAACCCCCAGCATGTGTGTCAAATGAGAGCGAGCTAGCCTGTTTTCTCCTTATGCATGGCTGATTCTCCATCCAAGCAACCAAAGTGACCCCCTAAGGGTGACCAGCAATGTTCCCTCTAAGCTGAGGAATCTTGTGGGCAAAAATTCTACTTTGTGAGCCACTGGCATTAAAGTTGTGAGCAACCGATTTGGCTACTGCATAGATTAGTTTGCTCTGGAGCCATCCTTCCTGAGCTAGGACAAAAATATGTGAGCCGGAGGCTAAAAAACTGTGAGCTAGCTCACACTAACACAGCTTAGAGGGAACACTGGTGACCAGGGTTGCCCACTGACTTGGTAAAAATTTTCAAGGCAAGAGATGTTGAGAGGTGGTTTGCCCTGGTATTCTTTGGAAGTCTCCCATCCAAAGCCCCATAGCTAGAGAATTCTTGGGGAGGGCGCCTGGGGGGGGGGCACCAGCTAATTAAATCAAAGCACAGTGCAGATGGTAAGTTGGGGCACTTTGGGGGGCAGTCTGGGAGGGAGGGGGCCCAGAAGAAACACTAGGGGGGGGCGGGCCCCTTGGGCCCCACATTAGCTACAGGACAAAGTCAAGGCTGACCCTGCTTAGCCAGGTGAGGGCCAAAATGTCCCTTTAACAGAAGCTTAATAGGATTACCTGCATCCTATCAATGCCCGCAAATGCCCATTTCCACACTTCATGCCTCTGTTTAAAGGGACAGGCAGGGACACTTTTCTCCAGGCCAGTTGGCTGCCTCAAATGCAACTGGCGTGGCTTCTGTCCATTGTTGTCCTCTGGAGCAGTGCAGTTGCCAGTTGGCTCTGAGCTGAGCCCCTTTGGTGGTTCTAGCGTTCCCGGCCAATCGCGGTCCTCATCTCTTCCTCCCCCCACCCCATGCTTTCATTTACACCTACATCTTCACAAGTAGACTGTTTTTGGGGAAAGGTTGCCTACCCCTGTTTTAAGGGGGAGGAAGTATTGGTTAGAGGTATAAACACTGCGATCCTGTGAAGTACAGACCCACATGTTAAAATATTAGAAGATCTGGAGTACGTCTGGTTTGTTTCTGTAAAACTCTATAGTTTGCTAGTGTGGAAGAAACAAAAAGCAGAGACTCTGTTTTTAAAACTGGTCGTCTGTTGAAAACCATGGCTGCAAACGAGGAACGGGGCGCTTGGCTGATTCGCACTCGATATCCACGCTTGAGATCTAAAATCCATTACAGATTGTTCCTGCATCGTTTCTTTTTCTTTTTCTTTTACATGCTTATCCTCTTTCTACTTCACTTCAGTTGTGAACGTTCATTGTGGCTTGGATTTTTTTTTTTTAAACGCTGTGTTGGTCAGATGCCCAGACTGGGGTGGGGAGAAGAACCAACACCCAGGAGACATCTGATGGGTTGCTGTTCATAGACTGCCCTCTATAGGGGATCTTGTGACTCATCTACGCAGGGCTCGCTCTTGGTCCCGGGTTAGTCTTTGGGGAAAGACATGACTTAATAACAGAGCAACATGCCAGTTGCCATGGGTGTTGCCTCTGAATATCAAAATTCCCTCCACTAATCCTCTGCCTCCCTTGTGGATTGAGTTATTGTAGTGCTGGCGCATGTGTCTTTTGTTAGGGGGATGCAGCCAGATTCTTGAGGAGGATTGGGGGGGGGGGGGGAGAGAGAGAAGTAACAATTCATCTTCCGAACTGGCTTCTGTACTCCACCTTGAGAAGTGAAGGCCGGCCATTCACATGTACGCCGTATAATGAAGGGCAACACGCGCCCCACTGCTAACGTTGGGGGTGGGGGTGGGGGGAGAGACCAGCACCTTTGGCTTTACTGAGATTATTTATTTATTTGGAAGGACTTGCAGAAAACGGCCACGACCTTTATTCCACGGAGGAGCGATGGCAGGCAGAGTGCGCACAAACCGATAGCATAAACAGAGGAACTCCTCCGCCCAGTCTCCATGTGAGTTTTGAGAATGCACCCAAATTAAAGACAAGACAAGATCTTGTACTTTGGCCTGCATGGGCGTCCCACATTTCCCACTGTCACTTTGGGCACGGTCTCCAACATTAGCGGAAGACCGCAGAGATTAACCTGGCAGTGCGCAATGTACACAATCCCTATGGCTTTGTCTAAATAGGCACAGAACTGCCTTGTACTTAGGCAAGCGAGCTCACGTTCACCGCAGCCCCGGTGTCATGTATTCCCCGGAGATCTGCCCTTTCTGTGTATTTCTGCAGGCTGATGTCAAGACACTACTCTGAAATCGAGGGACGATAGTGTGCAAAAACATTATCTGAAAGCAGGAGAGCGATCCTAGTTTTCCTGGAAAGTGATTTTTAAACATGCAGTGTTCCTCTTCTCCACACACCCCTTTTCATGGCGATGCGAGGCTAAATACCATTTTTTAAGAACGAAAGAAAGAACCCTTCACCCCATTTCCTGCCTCGTGAAAGGCTGCTCGGCCCTTAAATAATTCGCCAGGTTATTTGAAACTTGGTTAACAAAACTTTCCTCCCAGAGAGAAAGCCAAACAGCGCCCTCTAACGTCCGTTTCGATCTCTTTGGCATTTGTTCCAACTCAAAGGAAACCGCTTGCGTTCGAGATGAGACTTGAACGCGCCCTCGTCTGTTTCATGGCAGCTCGGCGCGCAACTGTTTCAAACACACCGTTTCCCAAACGAAAACTGCACGGAGAGGGCAATCGAGTTTTGAAGGGGTTCCCTCGTCTGCAAATTTGCTGAGGCAGGGGGCTTGGGATCTCATCACAGACCTCGCAAAGGATCTACATTCGCTTGGGACTTGGCTGCTTGCACTGTTGGGCAGGGTGAGAAGAAACCTCTGGATGGCATTTTCCCTCCAATAACTCTGTAGAAGCTAATTAACTGTAGCAAAGCGAGAAGTGTGATCTTATGCATGTTACTTGTGAGTAATGCACCATGGCACTACAATTTATACATGATGACCCTGAATGTAAGATGATCCCCCTCGAGAAAATATGATACACACAACATTTTAAAAAAAATATATTACTGTACATAATTGTAACGTGTGTGTAAATGTAAGGCACCCCTTCTTTTTCTTGAAAAAGAAAAGCTAGTCTCCCTTTTAGGTAGACAGGGTAAATATCGTTTATTACCTTGGTCACTGTTTTAGGTGCCTAAAAGCATCCTCCAAAACACAGCACTGGAGTTTCCACTGGGATTGCAAAATCTCTCTTTTTAAAAAGTCATTACTTTTGCTTCCTTAATTTCGCACTACAAAATCTGTATCTGATCAACAGTTCCATCTGCTGAAAGGGCAAATAAAAGGCATTCAGTCGACTCTCCTTCTAGGAATGGTTCAGGCTGATTTATGAAACCTCTCCGGTTCTCTAGCCTGAAAAGAAGGAGCCCCTCCCCCTTCTTGTTTTCTCTGGCTTGTGTAAAAACAAGGTCTGAAGCCTCAGCTTTCCACATGAGTTTCGAACTTCAGTGCAGTGCCACATACTTAATCTGGCTTGCACGTGTGGCCGGCTTCAGAAGCAACTGTGTTTGGTTAAAAGGTTACCCTATTCATGTAATTGCCTTGCTTCCATTGTTGGGCTATTCATCTACCACAGCCAGACTAACAGCTCATAATAGCGGGACAATGGCTGAATTTAAGTCCGATGCTATAGCAAACAAACAGGGAGTAGCAATGTTGACTGGAAATAGGTTGCCGGGCATTTGTCAAACAACAGGATCTAGATAAGGGTATGTGTCTCTCGGCTGCTTGTTTGTATGCTTACTTGGAAGTAAATCCCAGTGAATTGGGTGGGATGTGCTTCTGTTTAGGACTGGCCGGTTAATCTGGAAGAGCGACCCTTCCACAAATTCTCAATCAAGATAGGAGGTCTAGACTTCAGCAATCAACATGCACTGAAAGGATGACGTGGTAACCCCGTTTGCAATCTGCCAGAGTTGCTAAGGGGATAACTTGTCTGTTAATTTCCCGGTAATGATTAATGTTGCACAGTTTTACGCTTTTTTTCCAGGATATATATATATTTTTGACTGTTTCTGTTAAAGGTAAAGGTAAAGGTTCCCTTGCTCAAAAGCCAGTCGAGTCCAACTCTAGGGTTGCGGTGCTCATCTCCGTTTCAAAGCGAAGAGTCAGCGCTGTCTGAAGACGTTTCCGTGGTCATGTGGCTGGTATGACTAAACACCAAGGCGCACAGAACGCTGTTACCTTCCCACCGAAGTGGTACCTCTTTATCTACTTGCAATTTCTTGCTTTCGAACTGCTAGGTTGGCAGGAGCTGGAACTAGAGACGGGCGCTCACTCCATCATGCGGCACACTCAGGTCTCGAACAGCTGAACTACTGACCTTCCACAGCCTGCAGTTCAGTGTCTTAACCACTTGAGCCACTGCAGCTCCTTTGGGGGATGGGGGGGGGACACAAACTTAGTAGACTATCAGTTACTTCATCTGGGAAGATGCAACGTTTGCCAAAAAGATATCAAAGACGGCCATGATGACTTGTTACTGGGATCACTGAAGTCCACTAATGGCTTTAGAGATTAGCTCTAGAAACAAAGCGGGATAGCAATAAAGATGCCTCTGGGTGTGTGCAGAGTCTGCTTTCCTCCCCGTGGAATTAGTGTAACAAGCCTCTATGCAAGAGGGACTCAGCCGGGAGAAACCGTTCCAGCTCTGGGTGAAGAACATAGCCGGGGGAGCTGGTATGCTGCAGGCAGGGCAAGGCAGAGCCAAGCTCAAATCCCCAATCAGTCATCATGAAGTTTACTGGCTGTCCTTGGGCCAGTCACCCTTACAACTTACCCCAAGGGCCCAAAATACACAGCTGGGTTTTCCTTCTAATTCTTTTTATTTTGAATTTAAATAGGGATACGGAGGAGGGGGAGGGAAACAAGGAGATATGAATGTTACGCAAATTCCTAACTTATTCATTACAAGGACGATCAGCACCAGAGTAAATAGAGCACATTTAGGTTTTCAGTGAGTTGGGTCTGAGTTCCCTGGACTCAGATTCCCCCCTTTGCCGCACAGCAGCTGCAGGGAGTGGCTTTTTTAAAATCAAGGAGAGCCCAAATGGGCTTGGGAAGCTGCTGCAGGGGGGGGCCTTCCGCCCAGGGCCATAGCCCGTTTTTTTTTTTTACTTTGGGGGGCATGTCGGGGGGCATGGCCCTAAGATGCCCCACTGTAGCTACGGGCCTGCTCCTGTCTCCCCCAGTGTTTTCCCATGTGGAAACACAAATGGGAGGAATCATTTGCCCATTTTTGCTGCTCCATCTGTACAGAATACCCACCACCAGGGGCCCTACTAGGGCCAAGCGGTGGGTCACCCTCACCTGTGCCAGGTAAGTTGGAGCTGCCCCAGGCCCCAGATCAGGTAGGTGTGAGTGGTGGCACAAATCTGCTCCTTTCCCTTCTTCTTTCTTCCCCTCTTTTGGGCCTTGGTGGTTGGGGCTCATCCCGGCATGGGGCCCCGGTCAGTGGCTTGTATTGTCAATTGGCTAAGACCACCAGCTTTTCTTGGTTAAAAATGGGAGCGCTTGACCTGACCTGGATAGCCTAGGCAAGCCCGATCTCATCAGATAGAAGAAGAAGATGAAGAAACTGGATTTATACCCCGTCCTTCACTACCCGAAGGAGTCTCAGAGTGGCTTACTATCCCTTTCCCTTCCCCTCCCCACAACAGACACCTTGTGAGGTAGGTGGGGCTGAGAGAGCTCTTTCCAGAACTGCCCTTGAGAGAACTGCTCTGAAATAACTTGTAAGTGACCCAAGGTCACACCAGCAGCTGCATGTGGTGGAGTGCGGAATCAAACCCGGTTCTCCCAGATTAGTGTCCATGCTCTTAACCACTACGCCAAACTGGGTAAGCAGGATCGACCCTGGCAAGTACTTGGATGGGAGACCTCCTTGGAATACCAGTTGTCGGGAGGTGGGGGCAGGCTTTCTTCAGCTACCTCTCTGAATATCCTCCAGGCCCGCAGTAGAGGTCAGTCACCAGAGGTCGCCATGACTTCCAGGGGCACACACAGTCACACACACGCACACACGTATTAAAAAATACAAAAAGTGGCAGCAGTCAAAATGGCACACGTGAATCTGCCTTATACTGGATCAGGCCACTGTTCCATCAAGGTAGTCTATTTAGACTTCCAGCAGATCCTTTGTCACCTAGAAGAAGAAGATGCAATTGGATTTATACCCCGCCCTTCACTACCCAAAGGAGTTTCAGAGCGTTTTACAATCTTCTTTCCCTTCCCCTCCACACAACAGACACCCTGTGAGCAATGCTCCCTCTAAGCTGTGGAGTCCTGTGAGCAAGAATTCTATTTTGTGAGCTACTGGCATTAAAGCTGTGAGTGAGCCATTTGACTGTTGCATAAATTAGTTTGCTCCAAAGCCATTCTTCCTGAGCTAAGACAAAAATGTGTGAGCCGGAGGCTAAAAAACTGTGAGCTAGCTCATGCTAACTCAGCTTAGAGGGAACACTGCCTGTGAGGTAGGCGGGGCTGAGAGAGCTCTGACAGAAACTGCTCTTTCAAGAACAGCTCTGACAGAACTATGGCTTGCCCAAGGTCACCCAGCAGGTGCGAGTGGAGGGGTGGGGAATCAAACCCGCTTCTCCCAGATTAGAATCTGCACTCCTAAACACTACACTACACCTACTAACTGATATTTTTATTTGGAGATGCCAGGGATTGAACTTGGGATCTTCCACAGGCTAAGCTCTACCACAGAGCTACAGCCTCTCCCTAGACTGTGCTAAAGATCATGGGACCTGCATGGACACAAGCCAAATGGGCCGGGGACTTGATGTAGACAAAGGAATGTGTGCTTTAAAACTGAGAGACGAATGGGGAAAGAGAGCCTGTTATTCTGGTCTGTGTAATTAGAATACGCCTAACAGGACTGCGGTGGCTCAAGTGGTTAAGACGCTGAACTGCAGGCTGTGGAAGGTCGGTAGTTCAGCAGTTCGAGACCCGAGTGTGCCGCATGACGGAGTGAGTTCCCGTCTCTAGTTCCAGCTCCTGCCAACCTAGCAGTTCGAAAGCAAGAAATTGCAAGTAGATAAAGAGGTACCACTTCAGTGGGAAGGTAACAGCGTTCCATGCGCCTTGGTGTTTAGTCATGCCGGCCACATGACCACGGAAACGTCTTCGGACAGCGCTGGCTCATCGGCTTTGAAATGGAGATGAGCACCGCAACCCCAGAGTCGGATTCGACTGGCTTTTGAGCAAGGGAACCTTTACCTGTACCTTTAACAGGACTATAGCAAAGAGGACATTTGGCAAGAGTAAGCAAAAAAGCAGGCTGGATCCAACCCAGTATGTGAACATAATAAAGATGCATGTAATGTTTCTCATCTAACCTGGATAGTATTTGGATGGGAGACCTCCAAGGAATACCAGAGTCATGACACGGAGGCAGGCAATGGCAAACCACCTCTGAATGTCTCTTGCCTTCAAAAACCTACTGGGTTGTCCTAAGCCAGCGTGACTTAATGGCACTTTGCACTACCCCCACCAATATTTCTCATATTTGTATTTTTATGTCTCACTCATTAAAAAATACTTTGGCTTCAGAGAGAAAAAGTATATTGAACTGGCAATTCCAATAGAAAGCAACTCAGATATGCTGCACATCATATGCACAGAATGCTCCACACGAGCAGGGATGACTAACTCTCCCCTAAAGTTGTCTTTGACGGTGATGAGGCTGGGGCAGTCCTCTTCTTGTGGAGCTCTAGAACAAGGCTTTCTCGAGTTGCCTGGTTGCTGTCGCTGCTACAACCCCCCCCAACAAAAAAAAACCCTGTGTACGCAAGATCACAAATATTCTCTCATTAACAAATATATGCAGAGCTATAAAAAAGTCTGGCTCCATGTATAGTGTACAGGAACAGTGACATCTGTATTAGTTAAATCCCTTTCGATCTGTAAAAAGGAAAACCGTTTTTGACCACTGAAAATAAAAATAGCAGTTTAACTATTGGGAGCCGGTGTACAGTTCATGTTAATTTAAATCTTCTCTAATTGCATTTCTGTTGGGTGATAGTGAGATATTGAAAAAATGGTATTTAGCAGAGATAAAATAGTCCAGCGGAGCCAGAGTAAAATAATTCAGACTGAGAGTCCATGTGTGATGAAA
The DNA here is from genome assembly GCF_001447785.1 of Gekko japonicus. Lineage (NCBI taxonomy): Eukaryota > Metazoa > Chordata > Lepidosauria > Squamata > Gekkonidae > Gekko > Gekko japonicus. Next base: position 136,801 of record NW_015169245.1, on the reverse strand, counting down.
ATATAAAGTTTTTACTAAATTCTAGCATGGGAAGGGTAACTGGGATGAAAATAACAAAAGAGCATAATCGGCTACATCCTTACACTACAAAGACAAAACTAGAAGAGAGAATGGCTGCTCTCCTTCTTCTTCAGAACACGAAAAACAAAGACGGGAAGTGAAGCCATAAAATGGTAATACACCTTGACACTTTAGTCCCAATCAAATTCCTAGATCAGGGAGAAAATTCCCGGGCTTCCTACATCTAAAGAGCATTGGTTACATGAGAAACATGTGACTTCCTGTGAGTAACATAAACAAACATTTAACCCCAGATATACTGAGTGTTTTCAACTTGTAATACCCAACACTTTCACTTGAAGTACGGAGTATTTCCCCTAGAGAGTGTGGATAGGGTAGTCAGGCATGCATAGGAATCAAAGCTCCTGATATAGATAAGCACAGTCCAGGAAGTCAATAAGTTGGATCTGAGTTCCCTGGACTCAGGTTCCCCCTCAGCCACACAGCAGCTGCAGGGCATGGGTATCCATCGATCAGATTTTTTAAGGCCATCCATCCACCAAGGATCTCAACATGGCATACTCTCTTCTCCTTTCCCCCCGTTTTATCCCCACAACCCTGTTAAGCAGGCTAGTCTAAGAAAGAAGTGAGCGATCCAAGCGAGCTTCACGGCTAAAAAGGGAATAGAATCCAGATGTTCCCAGAACACCACTCTGGCACACAGATTTTCCTAAGTATATTCTGTGTGTGAAACCTTGTGAGAGAGCAGAGAGTAAGGAAGATCTTTGGAGGAACCCCCTTTTTACTGCAACTAATGGCTGTGTTTATTTGAAGAATACCTTGAGTATTTTGAGTTTTCACAGTTAAATGGATCGGCATGCTATTATTATTTTTTGTTACCACTGGCAACTGTCCAACTGTGTCATATAAATAATAAAGCTAATACAGAGGCACCTGGAAACATCGACTCGCTTAGTCATAATTCCCCCAGGAACGGTGTGTCGGTCATAAAGTCCGAAGATTTTAATAGAAGCATATTTTAAAACATTCTTTTCTTTTTCTATCAACATCCCGCTGTTATGAATGCGTATTAAATACAGCTCCGTAGTGTCTCTGGGAAACAAATGTTACGTTTTGCCAAGTGTGAGGATTAGTCATTGGACACCGAACGCCCCTCTGAACATCTAACAGCAAGCTGTCCCATCTGACTAAACAGATATTGTACTCTGACTTTGAACTTAATGGCAGTCGGCAGATGGAAAAGTGTGGGAATACAGTCTCTGAAGGTGAGGCTTACACCCGCTGTCAGGATCCGATGTGTGTGTTTTCCCTCAGCACCTCACCCATCACTGTTTACAATATGGAAGGTTCTTGGCAGATTGCACAGATGTCACAATCTTCTACTGCCCGGCTGAGGTTTGTGCTCTTCATATTGTCTGTAACAATTTAAGCAGAAGTACAAGCTAAATAAACAGCAGGGATGGCGGTTGATGCTGTGGGGGTTGGTGACCCACTACAAACTATTCAGAGGAGGCTGGTTTTGAAATCTGAGGGGGGAAAGAAAGGAACATGTCCTTTTGAAGAGTACAATCCACTTCTAGCATAAACATGCTCCACATCAGACAAAACCAGCGTGCTCTGAAGAGAAGTCCTCACGGCCCGTCAGAATGGCTGGGATAATAAATGGTGGGTGAGGCACCCAGGACGACCCTTCAGTCCTGCTTCACCAGGCCCTCTGCTGACTGAAGAATGCTGATAGGGATGTCTTATCGCTTTTTATCATCGGCTCCAGTCCTTGCTTTCCTCAAAAAAGAGCAGCAACTTTTGAAATGTTTATGGTGTCTCACATCCAGCCATCGTTGTTGTTCTTTCATCCTTTGCCAGAAGACCCTTGTCAAAGTTCCTTCAATTGCTTTGGCTTTCTTTATTGGTTTCGTTCAAAGACAAATCAATCCACATTCAGTCACAAAAAAATACCATCAACCTATCACGCCTGTTATGCAATTAAACAGGAATCCTGCAGCACCTTGGAGATGATTAGGTTTTAATTGAAGCTCAGCTTTTGTGTACTGGAATCCATTATTATGAAACGGGCTGTAGTTCACAAAAGCTTATGAAACTAAACCTACTAGTGTGTCCACAAAAGCTTATGGTTTTTTTAAAAAAAAAAAAAGTTTTAACCTTCAAGACGTCACAGTAGTCTTGTCTGAATGTTTACCTCCAGGTAAAATTCAACTGTTCCAATAGTTTGAATACAGTGTCAAAATTAATATTCCGTATCACTAACCCAACCCCAAGGTCCTTACAGTTCAACACAATGTATTCAAAATCAGGGCTGCCATGCTCAGTCAATGAATCTGTTAGGTCAATCAATTAGAAATCTTTTGATCATTTTTTTAAATTGCCCACAATTAAGAAGGGTGTAGATTTTTAAACAACTTAATTTTAAAAAAAGTACTCCAGCCATTGAAGCTGATGGGGTTGATCAGGCTCTACTGAGGACGTAACTACATGTTACACAGTGTCCAGATCCACTACAAGGACTTTCTATCAAATGTACACTGTGAGTTCCAAGCTTAAACTCAGCTCCTAGTAGAGTTGCCAGGTCCAGTGAGGCCTCAGTCACACAGGCCAGATAATGTGGTGGTGGGGGGGGGAAGATGTTGGTGTTTGCCCCAGAGCAAAATAAAGTGCGGTTAGGGCCGGCCCCAGCTTATTTTGCACCCTAGGCAAGGATCCCTTCTGGCGCCCCCCATGCGCCGCCCCCTCCCCCCTCCCTCGGGTGCTGCTGCTGCCACCGGCCAGAAGATTTCCGCACCGACTGACCCACTTTGCCCAGCTGCTGCCTTGCCCAGCACCTTTCCCGGCTCCTGCCAGTGGAGCCTCCCACAGGCTGGCAGGTCGCAGGAATGGGCCACGCTGGGTAGGGGGGCTTTTGGCGGGGGGCCGGGTGCAGTTCGGCGCCCCTAAGGGCCAGCCCACTCTAGGCGAACACCTAGTTCGCCTAGTGAGCGAGCCGGCCCTGAGTGCGGTAACCCGATCACATGGTCCTCCGTGTCTTTGCGCTTAGGCTGTTAGCTGGCGATCACATGGCAACGCTGGAGCGTGGCAAAGAAGCGGCGCGGCAAGCATTTCGCATTTGTGTGCATGCGCAGTTCCACGGAGCTGCACCGCTTTCAGTTACGTGTTTGTGTGCATGCGCTTACGAAAAACATCCGGTTTGCGACGGGGTGTGGACGGGCGCCGTATGTCACGGGATACTAGCGCTCCCGCAATCAGACGCCCGCCCCTGTCCCACGTTTTCCGGATACTAGTGCACTTTCCGAGTTACTTTTTTAATTGCGCGTCTTCGGCGGGACGCCACGGGTTGGCCAAGGGTGCGCTACACTTCCCAGATGTTGCAATGTGATCACGCTCCGAAAATCCACTTGACATCCCACGGCAAATTCTCCATGTGAATTCTGTCTTTACATATTTTGCAGTGTGACAGAAATGCAGGAACCCTCCAAGCCTTTGCAGGGAGGCAGGCTTCCCCTAGGTGGGAGCTGGCCCATAGCTACAGTGGGGCTATTGTGGGTTCTGCCCTCCCTTCCTTAAAGGGCCCCCGCTTCTTCCAAAAAGCATTCAAAGGGATTCTTTAAATGCTTTTGAGAAGAAGCAGAGGGTGGCACACCCCTCTTCTCCCCTCCTGCAACATTTAAATGGCCCTCCGGCTTTAAATCTTGCAGGAGGAGAGGGAGAGGGGCATGCACCCCCACCTTCATCATGGTAAACAATGGCAGCCCCACCAGAAAAAAATTTGCCCCACAAGCCACAAAATCCTGGCTACAGGTCTGGGTGGCAGCCGCAACAAGGCATGCTTCGATCCAGGTAGCTGCCGAGCAGCCCCGTAGTTAGGGAATTTCAGGGGAAGGGGTCTTGGGGGGGGGACCAGCTAATTAAATCAAAGCACAATGCAGGTGGCAAGTTGGGGCACTTTGGGGTCAGCCCGGGAAGGAGGAGGCCCAGAAGAAACACTAGGGGGCCAAGCCCCGTGGGCCCCACGTTAGCTATGGGCCAGCTGCCAAGTGCACCCATTTGCGGGGTGGCACCTTCAGAAGGGCAAGATTTAAGGCCAAGACGTTTCTTCGGGTATAGGCTTTCAGGAGTCAAAGCTCCCTTTGTTAGATGCAGGCAGAAATGGAAGCCCCCTGGGGACTTAATATGACTTTACACCTGCGCAGATTGTGTTTGTGAGGCTGATGGGCTTCCACTCCGTGCAGCTGAACGTGGTGCCTCCCGTGGAGATAGTTTCCCATGGTCTGCAGTAGAAGAGTAGCCAACTCGAGCTCAGTGGCCAAGGAAAGACCAACAAGTTTCCCAGGGGACATGCTTTTGAGAGCCAAAGTTCCCTTCATCAGATACTTTGTCAGGTGCCTTCAGAGGGCTTTGCTTAGGTGAGCGCCCCCGCTGCAGCAGAGCACATCACGAGAGGCAGTCCGGTAGGTATGTGGCCATGAAGGGCTAGGCCGTGATGATGGGCAGGTCTGCATCTCCTCCAATGCACCATTCTGGCAGCTTTGCTCACCTACACAAAGGTCCCACCCTGCAAATGGTACAGTCAGTAGTTACCTGTACCCATTATAAGGGTCAAGATGGGTAGCTATGTTTGTCTGTAGCAGTAGAAAAGAGCAAGAGTCCAGTAGCACCTAAAAGACTAATGAAATATGTGGCAGGGTATAAACGTTCGTGCATCACTGCTCACTTCTTCAGATGCAGAAGAAGAAGAGATTGGATTTATACCCCACCCTTCACAACAAAGGTGTCTAAGAGCAGCTTACAAACTTCTTCCCCTCCCCACAACAGACACCCTGTGAGGTAGGTGGGGCTGAGAGAGCTCTGGACAGAAACTGCTCTTTTTCAAGAACAGCTCTTATCAGAGCTATGGCTTGCTTGAGGTCATCCAGCCAGGTGCAAGTGGAGGAGTGGGGAATTAAACCCGGTTCTCCCAGATTAGAGTCCGTGCACTTAACCACTACACCAAACTGGCGGCTAGAATGTGAGTCCATCTGCCCTGTATATTGGAAAATGGAGTGATTTCAGATGCTGAATGACATTAGCAGGAAAATGACAATAGCAGGGGTGACTGGATTAGGTGCGATATGCAGAGGGGTAGTAGGTGTGGAGAAATCAGGATTGGTAACAAGACAGGAAACCTATGTCTTGATTCAGTCCAGGTGGATGCATTGTCTTGAGCTTCATTATCAGTTCCAATTCAGCAGTCTCTCTTTCTAATCTCTCTTTGAAATGCCTTTGTAAGAGAACTGCTACTTTTAGGTCAGCAACTGGATGTCTTGGAAGGTTCAAATGTCCCCCCACTGTTTTTTGAACCACCTGCTATAGTCCTTTGCCTGCTAATGTCATTCGGCATCTGAAATCACTCCACTTTCCAATAAATAGGACAGATGGACTCCCATTCTAGCTGTATCTGAAGAAGTGAGCAGTGACTCACGAAAGCTTCTACCCTGCCACATATTTTGTTAGCCTTTAAGGTGCTACTAGACTCTTGCTCTTTTCAACTCCATTAGAAGGGTGCAACTCTGTTTACGATAGCACTGCAAAATAAATAAACAACAGGACAACATACAGCTGCCAGAATGATTTAAAGCACCTTTAAGTGGTTGGGGCAGTACTTGACTATGTGACAGCTGCATCCAGATACTTCCCCCATCGATTGCTGCATGATCTCTTACCAAGTACCTATTTAGAACACAGATACTGCATTGACCTTTTCCATTTATTCACAGAATAATTCTCCTCAAGGGATAAAGAGCTGCTTTGCATCTTCCAAATGAACTGCAAAAAATGTCTAGTCCTCCTGAGGTGTAACAGGAAACTATTTCCAACTGTGTCAGCTGAGGTCTTCTGTTGATGTGGCTTGCATATGCAAATTATCTATGGCTCATGCTTAAATTGCCAGCGTGGCTCAAGGTGGTGAATCACTTCCTTTCCCTGTTCGAGTGGAATAACGATCCAGAGCTTTTTACACTTAAGCACGGATAATGAAATTTGACATGTTTGGAGAGAGCTGGCAGACTTCAGGGGTTTGTGATGGATTTCTTTGTAACTGAAATTGACAGTCTGTGTCATTATTAACAATTAGTTTGCCCAAGGGAAAAGTATTCAGCTATATTATAATGTCGTAATAAAAACAGTGTGCAGACAGAACAGGCCAAAGTACACAGAATTCTCTTCCTGAGAACTCAGGGAAGCCACATTGTGTATGTGCATGTGATAACAAAACAATATTTCATACAAGCCTGGAAGATTAATTTAGCTGAGTTCTTCTGATGCTTTACTTCAGAAGCTTTTTGTTTGTTTGTTTTGAATAATCAGTGGGTTCCGTTTTTAACACCATAAAGATTTTGTTAAAAAACCCAAAAACAAAAGTCAAAACAAAACTGATTTCCTACTAAGTCTGATCTAGCTATAATTATTAAATATTTTATTTTTGTAGCCATGTAACGTGTACATCGGAGCTGCGGTGGCTCAAGTGGTTAAGACACTGAACTGCAGGCTGTGGAAGGTCAGTAGTCCAGCAGTTCGAGACCCGGGTGCCGCAAGACGGAGTGAGCTCCCGTCTCTAGTTCCAGCTCCTACCAACCTAGCAGTTCGAAAGCAAGAAATTGCAAGTAGATAAATAGGGACCACTTCGGTGGGAAGGTAACAGCGTTCCATGTGCCTTGGTGTTTAGTCATGCCAGCCACATGACCACGGAAACGTCTTCAGATAGCGCTGGCTCTTCGGCTTTGAAACGGAGATGAGCACCGCAACCCTAGAGTCGGATTCGACTAGCTTTCGAGCAAGGGAACCTTTACCTTTACCTTTAACGTGTACATCCTTATTGCATTGTTCATCTATATACTATTAGCCACCCGTGGCCCTCATCTGCAGATAGCTAAATCCACATATTGGGACCACACAGAGGCCAAACAGATCTTTCTGCAAACTAAGAGGACCTCCCAAGTGTGCAGAAAAATCTGAAACGTTTAATTCCCCCCAAAAAAAACTAAAATGAAGAATTTAAAATTTAAAAAATTAAAAAGTGTTGTTTGTGCATGCTCTGCTTGGGGCCTGGCCACGGTGCTGGCAGACACAGGGACCCCTTCGGGCCCAGCTGTGGTGGCAGCAAATGCAGGGAGAGACTACCAGACCTGCTGTGGTGCATCTCTGAGGTAGTGGTTGGGCCTGCACATGCTGGCTCAGCAATGCAGGGAGATGGGATTCCCCCCCCCATGAGTTTCGCAGGGGGGCTTGCTGTATATATGATAGAGGGCTGGATCCTGCCAACTTTTTCCACTCAGTCTGACCTAATTCCCCTTGAAGTATTTGATCACCTTGTACAGTCAATATTAGTATCATAGTCTGGGCTATTTAGGCCCTGGTTACACAGGCTGGATATCGCGGGGGGGGGGGAGGCATGGCTGTTTGCCCCAAAGCGAACTACCGCGCGGCTGCTGGATCAAACGTCCAGCCGACATCCTGTGGTTTGGGGGGGAGGTGCCGATCATACATCAATCCTCAGGCGCGGCAAAGAAGCGGTGCGGCGGGGGTTGTTTTTTTTTAACCGAAGTGTGCGCATGCGCCGTTAAGTGCTTGTGCGCATCTGTGGAGACTTGAAGGAAAAAACCCCTTTTCATGACGGGACATGGGCGGGTGCTGGATGCCACGAGCTACCACCGGAAACGTGATCAGACGCCCGCCCTTGCCCCGTGGTTTCCGGAAACTAGTACCTCGGAGGTACTAGTTTTTTATAGCGCATCTTCAGTGGGAAGCCTCGGGTTAGCCACGGGAGCTCTACGCTTCCCAGATGTTGCGGTTTGATCGTGCCCGGAAAAACTGCCTATCTTCCGTCTCGGTAGCGTGGCTACTGTTCCGCAGCCTTAGTAATGCTGATGCCCATTCATCAGTCAGCATGTGTGTGTGTGTGAAGTGCCGTCAAGTCACAGCCACCTTATGGTGACCCCAGCAAGGGGCTTTCAAGGCAAGTGAGAAGAAGAAGAGATTGGATTTACACCCCGCCCTTCACTACCCAAAGGCGTCTCAGAGCAGCTTGCAGTCTCCTTTCCTTTCCCCTCCCCACAACAGACACCCTGTGTGGTGGGTGGGGCTGAGAGAGCTCTTTCGAGGACTGCTCTGGAGAGAACAGCTCTGAAAGGACTCGTGAAAGGTCACACCTGCAGCTGCATGTGGAGGAGTGGGGAATCAAACCCGGTTCTCCCAGATGAGAGTCTGCGCTCCTAACCACTACACCAAACTGGCTCTCTAGAAGCAAAAGTGGTTTGCCATTGCCTTCCTCTGCAGTCCCGCCAGCCAGGGCTGATGCTGCTTAGCCTCCAATATCTGACGGGATTGGGCTATACCATGCCACCTTCCCTCCTCATCAGTCAGTATGAAGAAGAGCATCTGCCAGTGAGTGGCGCCCTCATTTTTCAGCACCAAGACAGCTTCTTCAACAGCCTGCTATCCTTGCCTTATCAATTTGCTGGGCTCACCTGACTTGTGTGGATTGAAGAATTAGTCTCAGCCTACTCAGTGGGACCCCTTCTACCCCTTCTCCACAGGTGACAAGTCTTGTGCACCAACACAGGCTTAGAGATACCCTTCCTCTTGTTTCTGGAGGGAGGCAGAACTGATGTGATCAATCAGCTGATCTGTAATGGGCCTAGCTTGAGGGACCCACTGACGCAATTGCCCTCCTTTCCCTGCTGTCCTGCTATCAAACTGACTTGGCTACTGTACCTGGATCCACATGGTTAAGGTTTCCTGTACACCTTCTGTGGCTGCTTTCCCCCTAAGATTCTTGGGCCCAAGTGTTTTGCATTGCCGCAGCCTTCCACAACCACCCTTCAGAAAACCCACTGCCCCCCAGTAGAAGAAGGCCACTATTCACAGGATGTAACCCACCCCTAGCAGCTACAGATCCAGCGTCGTCACCATTATGTCCCCTGCACTGACCGGCACTGCTACATCAGCAGAAAGGCTCTGTCATTCTGCCTCTCACTCCCCAACAATGACCTTTCCCAAGGGTGGGGGGCAGCCATCACGTGCCATCGTTTCACCAGCCATCCCCACCTCCATGCTCCTGCAACAACTGCAGACAGCAGGTGGGAAATGGACTACATTTTCCACTTTGGGAAGGTGCTTCTGTTAGTGAAACATCCCTCTGCTGCCTCCCTTCTTTTTGCTGTGGACCACTGATCTCATAGAAATACAGGGCTGGAAGGGATCTCAAGGGTCATCTAGACCAATCCCCTGCACAATGCAGGAAATTCACAACTACCACCTCGCCAGTGACCCCTGCTCCATGCCCAGAGGAAGGCAAAAAGTTTCCAGGGACCCTGGCCAATCTGACCTGGAAGAAAATTCCTTCCTTTCCCCAAAGGGAAGAGGAGATTGTATTTATACCCCGCCCTTCACTACCAAAAGGAGTCTCAGAGTGGCTTACAATTTCCTTTCCCTTCCCCTCCCCACAACAGACACCCTGTGGGGTAGGTGGGGCTGAGAGAGCTCTTTTGAGAACTGTTCTTTCTAGAACAGCTCTGTGACTGACCCAAGGAGTGAGGAATCAAACCCGGTTCTCCCAGATTAGAGTCCGCACTCCTAACCACTACACCAAGCTGGAAACCTACTTTTTGTCCATGCAGGTCCCATGGGGCACAACCTCTTTGGGTAGTCAAAGGGGACACCCTCCTCCATTTTTCTACACCAAAAAGCAAGCTGGATCCAACTCATTGGTCTTAGAAGGCCGTAACTCTGTTTAGGATTATGTTCTTAGACTATAATTAGGAACATTTAAAAAAAAGTTTAATGTTTGTTGCTTTCCCCCTGAAGATTGATGCCTATTTCATACAAACTATGACTCACCCACAGTCTGACTTGTTTTCATCCATTCTAAATAAACTCTTTTTCTTTTAAGCCTAAATTACCAACCCAGCAACAATTGTGTTCAAAGATTATATCCATTTCTTCAAGAAATTCTCCTTTATATTACACAGGGGGGGGGGAATTGGCTTCAAAAATGTTTTCCTTCTAATTTTCTTCTAACTAGTACAAAACAAACATTCAGCTCGAACCTACAGGTCAGCACATGGGTAGGCCTAGTCCACTCGCTAAATTAAGACTGCCAAATCCAAATTGGGAAATTCATGGGTTAAAAGGATGAACTAAAAACTGGTTAAATGACAGGAAGCAAAGAGCAGGAATAGATGGACAGTTTTCACAATGAAGGGAAGTAAACAGTGGGGTCCCACAAGGATCAGTATTAGGGCTGGTACTGTTTTAATTTGTATATAAATTATCTGGAGCTAAGAGTGAGCAGTGCAGTGGCTAAATTTGCAGCCGGTGACACAAAATTATACAAGATGACGAAAACCAGGGATGGCTGAAGAGCTCCAGGAGAATCTTCACAAACTGGATGAGTGGGCAGCACTGTGGCAAGTGAAGTTCAATGTTGGTAAGTGTAAGATGATGCACACTGGAACAGAAACCCCCCAACGTATGCTCACATAGCTACCTGAAAGTAGCTGTTCTGGGAACTGCAGTTTTGAATATTTTCTCGTTCCATTTGTTTAAATATCACTTCTGTGTGTATATAATGTATCTTTTCCACCACTTTGTTTTTGTTCTGTAAGAAATGTTCTGTAAGACCTTTTAAAATTGTGTTTTTAGTAGCACAGATGTTCTACAGGTTACAATATTTGATTGAATTCTTGGGATGGTTTAAAAATTATTGCATATATTTTTCTATAATAATAATAACAACAACAACAGCAGCAACAACAATAATAATATTGGATTGAATTCTTGGGATGGTTTAAAAATTATTGCATATATTTTTCTATAATAATAATAACAACAACAACAGCAGCAACAACAATAATAATATTGGATTGAATTCTTGGGATGGTTTAAAAATTATTGCATATATTTTTCTATAATAATAATAACAACAACAACAGCAGCAACAACAATAATAATATTGGATTGAATTCTTGGGATGGTTTAAAATTATTGCATACATTTTTCTATAATAATAACAATAATAACAATAACAGCAGCAGCAATAATAATAATAATAATAATAATAATAATACTTCTGATTTATTGATCGCTTTTCCCCACATACCTGTGGGCTCAGAGTGATTTACAGTTACTCATGACATTTGGACTAACAATACTCATGGGGGATAGGGAAGACAACATACAGTATTTTTTTTTAATTACACACACATTGTAGCTGGCCAGAGGATTCATCTATCAGTATTTGAGAAAAATAAAGACTAAAGCTACCTGATTAAAAAAAAACCCAAAGGAGGCAGAAATGGAAGGGAAGGTTCAGACTTCCCAAATGGCTTGACTTTGCAACAGGGGGGTTCAGACGTCAGGAAATGTAGGGCAGAAGCACTGGCATACCTAAAGACCGGACTTTCCCCGGTGTTGGCAAACTCCACTTCCAGGAGGCGCTGGACCCAGGTGCTAAAAACTGGGGCATGGAAAGCAGATGTTGTTGTCTGATCGTGCTCTTTACATCCGCAATGGTACCACAACAATATCGGCATGGGACTTCCGGTTTATGACGACACGTAGGCAGAAACATCTCCCGGACCTCCCGGGGATGTAATCTGCACACCAGTGAGTAGGAGGGGGTGCGACGGGTCGCGACCCCCCCTGAACCTTGACAAAAGGCTCCTAGCCATGGGGCTTTTGTGGGGTGACCTCTTCGCCGGCGCGATGCTGGAGAATTGAGGCACTCCTCCACCCTGAAGGTCCTGTCGCTGAGTGTCCGAATAGATTTAGAGCCGCTGACCGGGACAAGCGTCAGCGATCAAGCATTTTAAACGGATCCCGAGCGAGGTTGAATGGCCAACAACGAACTGTGAGTTGGGCTTAAGCGAATATGAGACTTTAAAAAGAAAGCTATCCACCCCCCCACGGAGCGATGAAAAGCGAGCAGGGGAGGGGCTCTTCCCAGGCACATGAATGAAAACATGATATAAAGAGGGGGGTGGAAGAAAAAGCATTTAAATCTGCTTTGAGAGACTTACCAGAGCGTGGATAAATGTATTGGTGAATTTCAGAGACTTTGGCAACTTTTACAAAAGTAAACAATCCATAAAGATGGTGGGGAAGAAAGCAGAGAAAGACAAACTTGTAAAAGTGAAACCAGTAGGGAGCCCTCAACCAGAAAAGGCCACTGAGTTCTCTAAAATGTTGACAGACTCCTTGTGCCCTCTGCTGGACGAGATGACTAACATCAAGCAACAGTTAACAACAATAACTCAGAATGAGCTTCCAGTGGGTGGATCAGTGATGGCGGTTACTCTCCTCGGAGCTTGAGGAGGTGACTAGCACACCTTCAGCTTGGAGGGGTGCCACCTCAAGTGGCACTCCTACGGAACCCTTGCAGTGGGTTCCAAGCCAGAGGGCTTTTGAGGATTACCCTCTTCGACGGCTCGAAGCCGTGGAATAGAGGCTTCCCTCCACCCTGATGGTCCAGTCGATGGGTGACCTATGGGTGTAAGCCAATCTGACCGGGACAAGCGCAGGAGATCAAGCGGAATAGCGATGGAAGAGAGCGAGGTCTGACCAACAATGAACGTGAGTGATAGATAAACGGCCTGTTTTTGTAAAGTGAAGCCCCCCCCATGGAGAAAGCGGAGTGCAGGAAGGGACACCTCCTGAGCAATTGAATAGATCAAAGAAGTGAAGGGGGGAGAGGGGGGAGAAACAGCGTTACATTTTGAGAGACTTACTTGAGCTTGGATAGAGAAACGGCGAGTCTTTCGAGCTCTGAAACAGAGGTGTTGAACTATAAACAAAGAGAGAACATGGCGGTTGCACGAGGGAAAATAAAACCGAAAGGGA
>NW_015169245.1:90655-123698 GCF_001447785.1 Gekko japonicus | reverse complement strand
CAGCGGAGGAAATAATAAAAGATATAGAGTCTACCTATCGGGTATACTCTAATTACATTAAAAAAAATAGCCTGCCTGGAGAGATTGTAGTCAAGTTTGCAAGAAGACAGACCAGAGATGTTATATTAAAGGCAACTTTGGCAAATCCACTGAAGTTTGGGAATACAAATATTAAGACTCTAAAAGACATTTCATTTGAAATCCGTCAAAATAGGAAGAGCTACAAAGAATTAATCCCATTTCTTCAGACAAACAGAATACAATATCGCTGGGCGATCCCTGAAGGTGTCATCTTTAAAATTAATGATAAGAGAGAGAAGATTGACTCCATCTTTAAAGCAATGGAATTTTTTTTTTTAAATACATTTTTTATTCTTTTACTCAAAAGTACAGTCAAATGCCTAGGAAGGGTTGAACTCATACACAGTACATTATAACTTACAAAAAAATGTACATTATCAACATTATTGACCAGAGAGATCCCCAGTCATAGCCTCAGTGTGCCTAATGGTTCTAATTTACCAATTGCCTTTCATGTATACTCAGGACTTTAGCGCCCAAATATGTGGACCGTACAGTGGGTGGGGGCGCAATCCTCTAAACTGCTAGCAGGAGTGCTGGTCACATTATAAGAACAACCATCTATGATAATAGTGATTAGTGGGCAGTATCTCATGTTTCGTCATGTAATTCACTATTGGTGACCAGAGCCGCCTAAATTTCCTAGCCATAGTGTTACTTGAAGCCTGGGCCTCCTGGATTCATGCCACAAAGATAATGTGGGAGGATTAGGGGATTTCCAAAGGGCGGCTATTGTTAATTTAGCCGTTGCTAATAGTAGTGATGTGAGGTTTCTCTTGTCTTCCACCATGGAGTCATCCCATTTATTCAGCAGTATCAGTTCTGGCGTGAAGGAGAGCCTTTGGTTGGTTATTTCCTGTACGCACAGAGTTATCTCCTTCCAGAATTGGTTGATCCTTGGACAACTCCACCAACAGTGGATGTAGGAGCCTATCTGACCACACTTCTTCCAGCATGTGGCGTCATTGGATTTGCTGATTTTGTTAAGTTGTTAAGCAATGGAATTTTTGAGACGACAGCTGGGGCCAGAAGCAGAACTCAAAGATGAAGAAACAAAATCGAGTGACTCTGCTACCTCTGGAATGGGGTAGGACTCTGGAAAGGAAGTGGGTGCGGGTGCGGGAGCAAGCAAAACAGTGTATGATTTCAGAGAAAGAAGACAGAAGTAAGGGGCAGAAGGACTCTGAAAATAGCCCTATGAAAATAAGAAGATGCTCAAGAAGTGTTCTCAAAATATTAAAATTATTAACATTGAAGCAGTAGTTAAAAATAACTCACAAGTATATTGTTATACTAACACGTATTGACTAACATGTAGATTAACACGGAAATGATCTCCTACTCTTGGGTTTTTAGTTAGTGTGGGTATCTTTTCTTTATCCCTAGTTGTAGTCCCCCTTCCTATATTTTCTGTTGTAGTTATGTAGTCTATTAAAAAACCAATAAGATTACCCTCTTGGGGGTTTAAAAAAAAACACAATAACTCAGAATCTGGCGTCTCAGCAGCTCCAATTGACTGAGTCTTTAAAAATAATGGACCAAACAGCTGAGAAGGTGAAGAAAATGGATGCCAACACCAAAAAAGTTAAGAAAAAGGTGCAAAAGCTGGAAATGAAACAAGCTGCAGAAGAATCACAACTTTTACAACTACAAATGGAAAAAGCAAATCTGGTTCTTCGGTTTCAAGGGGTCCCAGAATTAAAAGGAGAGAATCTGAAGGAGCTGCTGAGTGAAGCATTAGCCCCAGTTACAAATCTGAAAGCGGAATACATTCTTAGTGAAATGGATGTGGTCTATAGGTCCTACTCCATATACATCAAACTGCATGAATCAGTTTGCTCTGGAGCCCTCCTTCCTGAGCTAAGGCAAAAATGTGTGACCCGGAGGCTAAAAAACAGTGAGCTAGCTCACACTAACTCAGCTTAGAGGGAACACTGCTGGGGAGGACAGGATTTTGAGAGGGGAGAGAGTTTGGTGGAGATGTGGTGCCATGAAGCCTGTCATTTTCTCCTGGGGAACTGACCTCTGTAGTCTAGCGATCCAGTGCAATTCCAGAAGAATGCCAGGTCCTGTCTGGAAGCCGGTAGCCTTATGAGGGTTGTTAACTCTGGGCTGGAGAATTCCTGCAGATTTTGGAGATGAAGCATGGGAAAGGGCAGGATTTGGGGAGGAGAGAGACCTCAGTGGGGCACAATGCCATAGAGTCCACCCGCTAAAGCGTTTATTTTCTCCAGGGGAACTTATCTCTGGAGATGAGCTGTAATTTGGGGGGCTCCTGAGGACCCGCCTGGAGGTTGGCTAGCTACCCTACACCAACTAGAGGGTCATATGTTCCATTTTAAATGTGGGGATTTATATCGCTAAGAAATTACCAATAGGGCACAACAAGAGGCCTTAGTTCATCCCTCTCCCTTCTCCAGACCATTATTTGAGACTGTCAATGCAATCATGTTTTTATCCTGCTCGTCTTCCAAGGAGTTCAAAGCGGTCTATATCAGGGGTGGCCAAACTGTGGCTCGGGAGCCTGCATGCGGCTTTTTCACACATGTTTTGTGGCTCCCAGCAGGGCGGCTGGGGAAGCTAAATATCATTAGCAAACAAACGTAATTGGACAAATAAATATCATTGTCAATATCTGCTTTTACCATTTTTGTTATTACTTTTGGCAGTCTCGTTTAATTTTAATAGAAAGCAAATCTGCATATTTCCCAGTTAAAACATGTCGTATTTGTTAATGTCTTGCAGCTCTCAAACATCTGATGTTTATTCTATGTGGCTCTTACGTTAAGCAAGTTTGGCCACCCCTGGTCTAGATCTTTTTCCTCTTCTCCACTTTATCCTCACAGCCACACTGTGAAGGAGGGTACAATGAGGGAGAGTAAGGTCCCCCAGTGAGTTACATCACAGTCTTCAACCTGAGTCTCCCCAGTCGTAGTCCAGCACTCTAACCACCATAACTACAATAGGTGTCCAAACTGTGGCAACCCACTTTTCTTGTGGAGTTGATCTTCCATTCTGGTAGGGCTGCAACTTCAGAATTCCTTTCCCAAAGAGGCCCACCAGGACATGACAACCTGAACAGACACGTGAAGACTTGTTATTATCCTCTTTATGTTCATCTGCTTATGTTCTTATATTCTTCCACATCTTAGGATGTTTACAAACCTCTGGATAAACTAGTTTCTGTATTACAGCCTCTGTAATAGAGAGCCAGTTTGGTGTACTGGTTAACAGCAGCAGACTATAACCTGGAGAACTGGGTTCGATTCTCCACTCCTCTACATGAAGCCAGCTGGGTGACCTTGGGCCAGTCACAGCTCTTTCAGAGCTCTCTCAGCCCCTAAAAAAACAAGTCCAGCTGTCCACACAATGCTAAGAACTAGAACTTGTGGCTGCCAGACAATCCCAGGATCTCCTGGCTATTCCACACAAATGCCATACAACTATTATTATTATTATTGTTGTTGTTGTTGTTGTTGTTGTCGTCGTCGTCATCATCATCATTATCATTATCGTTGTTGTTGTTGTTATTTAGCCTCTGTAATGCAATTGTAGTCTGCATCCATAGATGATAACAGCCAATGGTGGTTTTCATTTGAATACCAGAAGTTCAGATTTTGTGTGCTTTCTAGTTTTCTATTATTTCTACAAGCAGCTCTTACAGTTTTCCTATGCCACTCTTCAACTGCTGTTCAACCAGGCTCTATCTAGAAGTTCTTCACCAATAAGGCAGGGTCATTTTCTCCCTGTCTTTGGCACTGAGTCCCTTCCAATCAAATGGTGAAACTGATTAGTGCTTGGATCAGTGCCTATGGAGCGGTGGCCCTATAGAGTCAGCTTCCCTTTAAGACCTGGCCTTGTAGGCCATGGACAGACAGTACTTTAAAGTTGCTTTTCAAGTGCTGCTGTTGTGGTTCTCCTTGTATACTTTCGAGGTCACTAAAGGACAGAGACTTCCTTGGGACATATGGCTTGTTACGTGCTTTAAAAAAGGGCTGTCTGGTGTGTGGTGGTCCTTGGTGAGGGACCAGGGGGAGGATATGGAATCCTGCTCCCTGGGTTGCTGAAGTCTGCGAATCACTCATATAAGCAATCAGATGTCAGGTCACTTTAGGTTAAGCTTGTGGCTTTGTGTGTCCATTTTTCACTCTTGTAAAGGGGGCAGCAAACTCTAAACACAAGGCAGCAAATGACGTCTTGCTAAATAACTCAGAAGTGTGAAGCGGTCTTGTCATCTCTCTAAAACAAAGCCACCTAGAAAGTAGCAGCTGTTTCTTAAAAATCAGCCCAAGCTATTTCCGTATTTTCCAGAAAGAAAATAGCACTCAAAAGAAGTGGGTAGTAGTTTGTTAATAATTTGCCCTTGACTAATGAATGGATTAAATAAATGTGAATATCACCAAAACCTCTGTTCCAGTTCAGTTCTGAGCTGTAGCTTCAGTGGAATGATTTAGTGATTCAACCTGATTAAAAACTGCGACCGTGAAGAGAATAGTTTATAAGTATTCTTTTAGGTGATTTGCATTTTTTGCAGTTCATATCTGTTATATTGATTATACATAGAAGTATATGCTACAGCACTTAGCTGGGATGTTTTCGGAAGTGCCTAAGGGAATTCAGCATCTGAATCCTTTGGATTGTGTTTAAAAGCCTTAATGGTATGTACATTAAAGAGCATTGTTTTTATGCTTGTCTTGACCACATCCTGATACAATGCAATATTATGCTGGAGTCCCATCCCCATCTATGTTGCATAGATTTGAAACTGCAGTTGTGCAATGAAACATTTTTTAAAAAAAGGTAGTCTCTGTAGTAAATAATGGGGATTCTTTATAGTTGGTCAGTGAATGAGCCAGATAGAATGAGTCTCTTCTTTTGTTTAGATTTTGAGAGTGCCAAACTGCTGAATGGTATAATCAAAAGCTACTTCCCACAGAGGTCAGTAGTAAAATACCCAATGCTTGTGGTGTAGCTAGACTGCATTTGAACAGCACAATCTTTCCCCAAAGTAAGCCTTCCTGCACCACAGATGTGCACAGGGTTACAACCTTGCAGCCAGATTCTATGTTTGTTTACTCAGAAATAAGTCCTACTTTGTTAAATGGGATTTCTAATAAATTTGGGTTACAGCTGTAGAGCAAAGCCCTTGAAATTACAGTTCCCATGGAATGTGTATATAGGCTTAAATGGCAATGTACTAATGATTGAATATTTGAGTGCTGCTGTAGTCCAGCCAAACTCAGACCTGAGGCAGTAGTTTTGGGTGCCCTAGGCACATGATGACTTCACCTCCCCCTCCCACATTAAATACAGAGGAAAGCAGGTTATTTACCTGTGACTGTTGTTCTCCAAGTGGTAATCTGTCTATTCACACTGAAGTGCTTTGCACTTGCAGAGCAACAAATGAAAAACTTCTAGAGCTCACCTAGCTTTTGGATGTGAAGACCTCCCTCTCAGGAGCTCGGCCTTGGACTGTGCCTGCTCCGAGGGGGAGGAGTTTGACCTTTCCACTCAGTTTGTTTTGATACAATGAGTAAGCCACAACAAGTTAAAGGCACCCATTGCAGGGAAGGAAGCCAGGTTGTCTGGAAGGCACAGATGACCACCTGAAGAACAGAGGCCCCGGTCACATGGAGCATTAGGCACACTAGAGAGACGGAAGATAGGCGGATTTTCTGGGTGCGATCTCACCGCCACATCTGGGAAGCGTAGAACTCCTGTGGCGCACTCGAGGCTTCCCGCCGAAGGTACTAGTTTCCGGAAACCGCGGGGCAAGGGCCGGCGTCTGATTGCGTTTCCAGTGTCAGTTCCGGCGTCCGCCCATGTCCCCTCGCAAAAAGTTTTCCCCCCCCCCCAAGTCTCCATGGATGCGCACAAGCACCCAACGGAGCATGTGCATATTTCAGTTTTTTTAAAAAACCCCACAACAATCCGCTTCTTTGCCGCGTCGTGTGATCGACACCTCCTTCCTAACCACGAGAGCTCAACGGGACCTCAACCCGATGCCTGATTGCGCAGTTGCGCGTTAGTTTGCTCCGGGGCAAACAGCCACGCCACCCCCTCGCATTTTCCTACCCGTGTGGCCGAGGCCAGATATAGGCAAGCAACCTGTTGACCTACCAGGAGGCTAGTGCAGGTGCCTTATGGAATAAGGAGTGCAGAACGGGTTTCCAAAGGAAATGTCATGCTAAGCTAACACATCAAGGTCATAGTGCTTGATGAACATTATTGATTTGTGGCCAGGTGGCTGCTCTGCAGAGCTCCTGGCAAAGGCTGAAGATGTAGCGTGAGCCTGGAGGGAGGGTCTGAGGCAGAGGTTTACTGGATAGCTCATAGCACAGCTGTATGGTGCAAACAACCCAATGACTGAACATCTGGGAGGATGTGGTGGGTAACAGTATTTCGCTGTTGAGCTGTCTGTGGCTTAGGGGCTCAGTAGCTGAGGGTGGCTTCCCTATAGCCTCACTGCAGGCGAATGCATCTGATTGGTTCTGTGGTAGCAAAGGAAAAACATGCCCCGCTGTTATAAAAACAAAGGCAATATTATTTACCAGGCACTCTGGGTTAATCCAAACTAGCACAGCATCCTAGATGAAGCCCTAAGAAAGGTTTCGCCCAGCCCCACAAGGGTGTACCAGTGGGTACACCATCCCACCTGGAGCACTGATTTCCCCCATTTGTATTTAAAGAATGAGAGTTTCCATTTGGAACAGGAAATCTTATATTCTAACTAGAAATCTGTGGCAGCTGGTGCCTCCCCAAATGGTGGTACTGAAAAAGTAACTGAAGAAATTGGAAATGTATAAATAGGCCAAAAGAAGTGTGTCTTGTTAACATGACAACACAGCCTTCTTTTGGTCTGCTTGTCCAGGAACAGACACATCTGTTTCTCTCTCCCCCCCCTTTTTGGTTTTTTTTTTGTATTTCTCGTATGTGTGTGTGCATGTGAGTGTGTGTGCACCTGGAAGTTGTGGTGCCCTCTGATGACTGACTGTGTGTACACCTGTTAATCATGGCGACCTCTGGTGACTGTCCCCTACTGGGGGCCTGGAGGATATTCAGAGAGGTGACTGAAAAAAGCCTGCCCCCACCTCCCAACTGTGGGTATTCCAAGGAGGTCTCCCATCCACATACTTGCCAGAGTCATCCCTGCTTAGCTTCCAAGATCTGATGAGATCGGGCTTGGCTGGGCTGTTCAGGTCAGGGCAAAACATCTGTTTCAATCTACTGGGCATGATCCACCCTCCCTACAGGCAAACATCTGAGATCTTTCCTCCTGACCCTCACTGGATCCTGATGGTCACATGGAAACATACTGGATTATTCCTCCCGATAGTCCAGTGCTCTTGGCCACATCCCATACAGTAATTCAGTGACCTGTTCTTCTCCAGGCTGTGTGTATTAAAACTAAATGCATTAATGAATGGATTAACGAACTACAAATAAACTATACATCTGTGCAAAGAAAGAAAAGGCATAAAACTGACAAGTTGGACAAGCAATTGAGATTGTCAGCCAAAGTGTCTCCAGCAATAAAGGGCCAGGTGAAGGTCTGTGCTGTGTCTTTAATTAAATTTTAAGATTGCAACTCATTACTACAATGAAATTGAATCTAGGAGAAGGATCAACATATTTAATCAATGTTGTATATAGAAAGCCATCTGTGAAGGCTACAGGAAGAATATAAGGTACCTAATACAGCAGTCTGGGAGGGAAGGTGGAATGGTATAGCCTGATCATCTCAGATCTTGGAAGCTAAGCAGGCTTTTTAGGTCCTCTTCACTTTCTGCCAGCAGAAGAAGGAGGAGGATATTGGATTTATACCCTGCCCTTCACTCAGAGTCTCAGAGCAGCTTACAAACTCCTTTCCCTTCCCCTCCCCACAACAGACACCCTGTGAGGTAGGTGGGGCCTGAGAGAGCTCCTTCAAGAACTGCTCTTTCAAGGATAGGTCTGACAGAACTATGACTTGCCCAAGGTCATTCAGCAGCTGCAAGTGGAAGAGTGGGGAATCGAACCCAGTTCTCCCAGATTAGATTCCATACACTTAACCACTACACCAAACTGGCCACTAAAAGCCACTACGTCAAACTAGAGTGCTATCATCTGCATATCTAAGGTTGTTGATGTTTTTTCCTTAAATCTTAATTCCGGTTTGTGATTCAACCAGGCCGGCATTTTGCATGATGTTGTTGGAAGAGGGTGTTCTCTTGACAAAACTCTGGTCCCTGCCACACGGCAGGGAAAAGGACGCTCAAACTGCGGCTAATGTGAGCCGCAGCAAAGTTGAGACGGCGCGGCAGGACCGCACGGATCCCCCAAGCCGCGGCGCCGTCGCTCCCTGGCACGATCAGATGCCGGGGAGAAAGCGACGGTGGGGAGGGGAGCCTGGCGAACTGCGCATGCTCACACATGCGCAGTTCGGCAAGGACGCGCCGGCGATCCCACGGTCAGCGTTGCTGCGGCCCTTTGAAAAGAACCACCTTGGTAGGTGGTTCTTTTTTGGTGCGGTGCAGCGCTGGAAGGGCCGGATCAGGGACGGAGACGGTACGCTTCCCAGATGTTGCGGTGGGATCGTGCCCGTTTACTCCGCCCCTGTTCCGTCCCGCTCCCGGCCCACCATCAGACACATCCACAGCTGAGCATCCTTTTGGCTTTGGCCCAGCTGCTTCATTCTTTCTGGGGTTACTTGTACTTGCCTTCTGCTCTTCCTCAGTAGCATATTGGACACCTTCTGACCTGAGGGGTTCATCTTCCAGCATCATATCTTTTAGCCTTTTGTTACTGTCCATGGGGTTTTCTTGGCAAAGATACTGGAGTGGGTTGCCATTTCCTTCTCCAGGGGATCACGTTGTGTCTGAGTTCTCCACTGCGGCCTGTCCATCCTGGGTGGGCCCTCCACGGCATAGCTCACAGCCTAATCCAACCACACAAGCCCCCTCACCACGTCATTACTACATTGCAGCATTCCATGAGAGAGACACGCATACTACAGCAATCATATTTATATGTCAGAGTTTCTCATTATATCACTTAAAATGTAATCCTAAACAGAGGTACACTTTTATAATGCCATTGATTTCACAGGCCTTAGAAGGGCATGCCACTGTTTAGGATTGCACTGTTAATCTGGTCAGTGATATGCAGAACCAATTCTACCACCTACCTGAGGGACAGAGGTTATTGTAAGAATACGCTGATCAGGGGTCATTTCATAGAAAAAGAGCTAGGGGAACTCATTAGCATAACTCATTAGCATATGCCACACACCCTGACATCACCGGAAGTGTGTCATAAGGCCACACACCCCGTCCCCAGTGGTCCCGGCCGCCACCGGCCTTGCAGCTCCACTGCTGAGCCCCATGAGGGGCCTGGCGGTGGACCTGCAAGGCCGGCGGGAGTGCAACGAAGGCCCTCCCTGGCCCCAGGCAGGCAGGGGTGGGGAGAGGCAGGGAGGAAGCAACTTACCCTCCCTCTTCTCCTGCCTCCTCCTGGCTGAATGAGGGCCGGAAGCGGGGCGGCCGGAAGCAGGGGGCGGGGCTTTGTCATGTGCCCCGCCCCCCGTACCTCACCCAGGGGAACTGCGATCCCTCGCGATCCCCCCCGAAATGACCTCTGACGCTGAGGGATGTTTATTACTAGTTCTTAAATCCCTCTGAATAACCCGTTCATATCAGACAAATGAGCCTATAATGTTGAACTTTTGGGGGGAGGGGAGTGGACTAAGCATCATAGTCTGTAAAATACAGTGCTATACAGAAGCCATGTAAAACATTCAGGAAAGTTATATCAGGATATGGAAATGATGGAGAAGTATGAGGAGGTGCTATAGCATTAATCCTCAAACCTTGCTCAATGGCAAACCTTCCTAAGATATTGCGGGGGATGGGGGGGAACTGAGCTTTCCCAATGAAACAAAGGCAACTGGACCAGGCAGATGAAAGGAACTTATGGGATGTGGTTCACTTTGATGTCTCCCATGAAGAGGGAAAGCAAAACTCTCCCACAAAACATAGGGCTTGCGTTCCTTTGGCCACCAACATAGGTAACCAACAGAGTACAGGGAGGCCACCTGTGAGATGTATTGAGAACGGTCAAGTCTGTACTCTGCCATTACCTAGTCCAGATGAGAAGTCTGTACCCCCTTATTTATTTATAACCCACCCATTCTCTGAAGAGTTCAGAGTGACATACATATGGTTCCCAGGTGGTCTCTCTGAGCCAAGCTGCTTGCAAGGCCTGAATGTCTTCGCTTCAGCAACAGTGTTGTGCGCCTTTGAAGGTGCTTTGGGACCTCATAGTGCAACAGGGAGGTTAGCCTTGCAGTTTAATAATGGAAAGGACCGGCTGCAGAGCGGCAAGAGTACTGGAAATCCGGTTTAGGAGAAGGAGAAAGTTAAAATGTAGCTGAAAACGATTGTGTGTAGCCTTTGCCACCTTAAGACCTACCTCAGAGCATCGTGTTTACTCTAGCTTAATATCTGTGACCCCAGACAACCTAGCTCACTTGAGAAGCCGTTAAGGTTCAATATGGTTCAGAGAGAAAGGGTTAAAGTCTAGTTCCCCTCTCGTTATGACCCAAAGAAGTCTGCTGGGAATCATGTCTCCATGTCTGCCTCACAGACCTTTTTAGAAGAAACTGTGTTTCAACAGAGCATAGTGGTTCATTGCGAACTTCCATGTCTGACTACTGACCTTATTTAGTAACAAAAGCAAACCTTTTTCAGTAAGAATTATTTTGTAGACCTTCAGATTTCAAAACTGAATGTTAATATGTTTAATTTGGAAAGATCCCTCTCTTGTTTTGGCAATGGAAGATTATCTTTTTCTTAATAAATTAGAAATATTAACATTCAGTTAATATTATTTACATCAAAATTATATATACTAACATTAGAATAGAAAATATTCACATTCAGTGGTTTAAAAATGCAGAATCCAGTTTGTGCCAAGTCTTCAAAATGCAAGCATCCCAAACCCGGCCGTTTCTCTTTTATAGTAACATTCTTATATTAATATCTACAAATGCATGTGCCAAAGGTTACGTGAAGCGCCAGATTAGATTTCGGTGAGGAATGTATTTTTATGGTTCAGTTAAGGCTAATCAAAAGAAGAGTTTTTAAAGAAAACAGCTATGATCCCAAAGTGAAATCAATGCCTTATTAAATTGTCAGCCATGAAACCATGACTTATAGCTTGGAAAAACTTACCACACATCATGCTGATTTAATCAAAATAGATTTCACTAGGGGCACTGCATGGCACTCTCAGGTAATAAATCCATTTTGGGTGTGCACAGCAAAGGGGTACCCATTATAGGTAAAGGTAAAGGTTCCCTTGCTCAAAAGCCAGTCAAGTCCAACTCTAGGGTTGCGGTGCTCATCTCCGTTTCAAAGCCGAAGAGCCAGCGCTGTCCAAAGACATTTCCATGGTCATGTTGCCAGCATGACTAAACACCAAGGCGCATGGAACGCTGTTACCTTCCCACCGAAGTGGTACCTATTTATCTACTTGCAATTTCTTGCTTTCAAACTGCTAGGTTGGCAGGAGCTGGAACTAGAGACGGGAGCTCACTCCGTCATGCGGCACACTCGGGTCTCGAACTGCTGAACTACCGACCTTCCACAGCCTGCAGTTCAGCGTCTTAACCACTTGAGCCACCCATTATATAAAGAGCTAAATAAAACCTAGCAGTTCGAAAGCAAGAAATTGCAAGTAGATAAATAGGTACCAATTCAGTGGGAAGGAACAGCGTTCTGTGCGCCTTGGTGTTTAGTCATGCCGGCCACATGACCACGGAAACGTCTTCGGACAGCACTGGCTCTTCAGCTTTGAAACGGAGATGAGTACCGCAACCCTGGAGTCGGACTCGACTGGCTTTCGAGCAAGGGAACCTTTACCTTTACCTAACTAAATAAAATTCAAATCCCAAAACTGTATCATTTAAACATGCACAACAACTGCTGCATCATTTAGTAATGTAGATTAGGCCATGCTTCCCTGTTTCCTGTTATTCTAGATTACCAGTGCAAATTTAAACAGAGTTACCGGCTTGTAAACCCCCTGACTTCAGTGAATTCGGTGAAACTCTGTTTAGGATTGCACTGTTAATCTCCTTTGTTTATAACCACTGTTATATCTAAGGACAACACTGTTCCCTTAACCAATTACTGTGCACTGATATTGTGTAATCTATTTTAATTCCAGTATGATCTATTTTAATTCCAGTATAATCTACTTTAATTCCACTGTTTATAAGCAACAGTCCCTGTACTGGAGAATGAAGACCACATAAAGTCTCTGATAGGGTTGATCGAAGACACTCTGTTTAGCAGCACCTTGGAGATATATTTTGCAGATCCAAATGATACTTCAAGGCCCCCAGGCACCTGAAATGTAAATTCTGCAAGCCCAGGACACACACCTAGTTCACTGGTTCACGCTCTGACTGCAATGGCCCTCCATTTGTTTAGTAAAGGAGTGTGGCTATTTCCATGAGCCACCAGGCCTATAATGTCATATGTGCCACGGGTAGGGGCAGAGCCTCCTCCTCCTAGGGTTGTCAACCTCCAGGTGGGGCCTGGAGATATCATAGAATCGCAAATGATCTCCAGACTACAGAGATTAGTTACCCTGGAGAAAATGGCTGCTTTGGAGGGCGGACTCAATGGCATTGTACCCGCTGAGGTTGCCGTGCCCCTTCCCAAACCCCACTCTTCCCGAGGTTCCTCCCCCAAATATCCAGGAATTTCCCAACCCAGAGCTGGCCACCCATTGGAGCAGCAGGAGCAAGGTAGGGGGCGGGGATCAGCACTGTACCATCATTCCCAGCACAAACCTGGAAATGATGTCGCCATATTGGTGCAGTGCTCTAGGATTCACCCACACTCCACCGTTTCTTGTGACTCTGCCCTCCCACCTCCCGGGGGCTGCCATTGCTGGACTGGCAACCCTCGGCATGGGGTATAGGCATGCAATAATTCCTGCAATGGTTTTCCCCTTTCAAGAGGGTAGAATTGCACAAGTCAAATTGTGCATCAGCACTCAGCCACACATCACATCTAGGGTTGCCAAGTCTTACCTGCTGCTGGAGCGGGGGGCTCCCGGCTTGTCCCTGGAGCGCGCGATCGCGCAAAACGCGCGAGCACCGCAACCCTGTCACCCGAAAGTGACGGGGCCACGACCATCCGAGGTCCCCCAGCGTGCCCTGCGTGGTCGCGTCACTTCCGGGTGACGTGCACGTCACGTACTTTGGGGGTGGGGTTCCTCACGGGGCCTGATCCACCGGCGGAGGGGAACAGACCTCTGGGGCGGGGGTTTCCCCGCCCCCCCCGGGGGGACTTGGCAAGGCTAATCACATCTCGCATTATCAGCATGGGGCACACAAGCATTTCTCCTTTACACAAACAGGAGGACCTGTTCAAGTCTGTTAAAAGGTAGCTAAAGATTCCCTGTCCTCTATACTCATCAGTCTAGGATCGAGAATGTACTCAGGTGCTAGGAAGTCCCAAGGCGGTTTTACTGAACGGCTTTCTTGCAAGACCCAGAGAAAACGTTGCCTTTTCTTTGAAAAGTGCCTCTGTAGAGATGCCAGTAATATACAAAACAATTTGAGTTTAACCCTATTAATCAGTTCAAAGCTGGAAAAGCAACTGAATTAACTTGAACACATCAACTGCACTAATTTAAATAGATCAGTCTACTGGTGTTGTTTTAGTAAGATACATTTCAGCCTAATGAAACTGGCTGATGTGAAAACCTCATACTCTGCAGTATTACATTTCAATTTTAAGTCCAAAAACAGACACAGCCAGTTAAATTGATTAAGGCCTGTGGTGGTGTTGGGAATTGTCTTAACACGTCCAGTGTTGTTCCCAGAGGGGTCATCCGTTGCATCAGGCCAAGGTTACTGCTCCAGTTCTTCTGAAATAATACAGTACACTTATTGAAACTCCCTTCTTTGTTCTTCCTTTGTCTTTGTCTCTTTATGATGTTTTCCAAATTGTATGAAACAGAGCAGGATGTTCTGCTACACCACTGCATGAGCTCAGTACTAAACAGAGTAGGAAAATATTTGCATTAAGCATTGTATGGTGACTAGGAATGAGCCAAAAGGGCGTTCCTTTTTACAATTTTTTTTTTTGGCAGGGACAAAAATGAACTGCGTTTTTCATTTTTTAAGGGGACTGCACTAAATAGGGTAAAAATGTTCAGCATTCGGAGTGAATAAATTCAGACTAAATCCTTACTCTTGGCTGGCTTGGTGTACTTCCTGGTGTAGTGGAGAGCCAACACGGTGTAATGGTTAAGAGCAGCAGACTCTAAACTGGGAAACTTGGTTTGATTCCCCACTCCTCCACAGGAAGGGCTGCTGAGTGACCTTGGGCCAGTCACAGTTCTCTCAGAACTCTCTCAGCCCCACCTACCTCACAAGGTGTTGTGGGGAGAAGAAGGGAAGGCAGTTTTAAGCTGCTTTGAGACTTCTTTGGGTAGTAGGCTTGCCAAGTCCCCCCAGGGGGCGGGGAAACCCCTGCCTGAGAGGCCCATTACCCACCGCCGGCAGATCGGGCCCCGGGGGGAACCCCACCCCCAAAGCACGCAACATTCCCGGTGTCAGAACGTCACCTGGAAGTGACGCAATCACGTTGGGCACGTTGGGGGCGGGGCCACAATCATCCGAGGGGAAACTCTATGGTTTTCCCGTGGATGATTGTGGCCACGCCCCCAACGTGCCCAACGTGATTGCGTCACTTCCGGGTGATGTAATAGCGGTGCGCGCACGCTTTGCGTGCATGCATGAACTCCCAGAAAAAGACTGGTCTCCCCCACTATACAACAGGTGAGGACTTGCCAACCCTATTGGGTAGAGAAATGTGGGGTATACAAACCTACCCTTGTTCTACTCTTCTTAGCTTTGCGATGTCATCACAAAGCTAAATATGATTACCTACAAAACATTGTGACATCTCCCTGTGTTTGCTATACGATTCCCAGTTTGCTGTAGATCACCCATCTGACTGTTCTCTAGAAGAAAATGCCCCCCAATTTGGCACTGAAGCAGCAGTGGATTTTAGAAAGAACACCATAAATAAGGTGAACATTTGAGAAGGGGGCTGGACACTTTTTGGAAAGCATTTCAGCCTCCCTCCCCTGCACATCTTTGGCCCTGGAGAAAATTTAACACAGATTTAGTAATGGCAAGGAGGAAATGTATAGTCCTTCCTGGTGACAAATGATAGATGAAGATTAAGATGCGGGAAGACAGAAAAATCTCTCTCCGTAGTTGAGCAATGGAACAAATCATGCAAGGACATTGTGCCTCTCCAACAATGAATATGTTACATGAAACTAGACAACTGTATGCTATTTCTGAAGGACATACAGATCTAGATAAGGAATTTGGACTAAAAGACTATCAAGTCTAGTTATGGGTCTGTGCTTCAGTGCTTGAGTAAGAACCAGCCTCTTTATTTGCTGTATACATATCATTCGGCTTTGGTAATGATGAATAAGAGGATGGTGGCTACCTGAAATAGGGTTTTCTTGCGACAGCACTCAGGTGCCAAGTTCACACAGATTTTTAGTGAGTGGTCTGCTCTGGGCTAGATGCTGGGGTGGATGCATGTCCCGATGATACACCTTTGGCACCTGCTTGTCCAATTTATACAGATGCCTTTCAGCTTGTGGAACCTGAGGATGTGGACAAGATCCTTGCAATTTGCTCTGTTTGGAGCTACTCTTGAAGAATGTTCAGAAGCTGCTGCCAGTGCAGAACGCTGCAACCAGACTGCTGGTCAGGGCCACCTACTGGGATTATGGGCCACCTAATACTGCAGCATTTACACTGGCTATTGATCCACTCCAAAACTCAATTCAAGATTAGTTGCTGTGGATTTTCCGGGCTGTGTGGTCGTGGTCTTGGCATGGTAGAACCTGACGTTTCGCCAGTAGCTGTGACTGGCATCCTCAGAGGTATAACACAGAAAGATGGAGTACTCTCTGTGTCAAGGTGAGAAGAAAAATGGTAGGCAGGTAATTTACATCTACTCCAGAAGGTGGGGTAGGGCTGAGTCATTATCTTGTGGGCATTCAAGATGTTGGCTTTGACTTTTAAAGCCCTGCGTGGCTTGGGACCGGGGGATCTGAAGGACCATCTTCTCTCATATGTTCCTGCCTGGGAACTCAGATCACAGGGAGAGGCCCCTTCTGTCCTCCTCACCATCCCATCAATCAAAGAAGCTCATTGGATGGGTACACAAGAGAGGGCCTTTTCAGTAACAGCCCCCACATCCGTGGAATGCCCTCCCCAGGGAAGTGCACCTGGCCCCCTCACTTCCGATCTTCAGGGGGCAGTTGAAGAAGAAGAAGAGATTGGATTTATACCCCCCCCTTCACTACCCAAAGGTGTCTCAGAGCGGCTTACAAACTCCTTTCCCTTCCCCTCCCCACAACAGACACCCTGTGAGGTAGGTGGGGCTGAGAGAGCTCTTTCCAGAGCTGTCCTTGAGAGAACAGCTCTTATCAGAACTACGGCTTGCCCAAGGTCATCCAGCCAGGTGCAAGTGGAGGAGTGGGGAATCAAACCCGGTTCTCCCAGATTAGAGTCCGCGCCCTTAACCACTACACCAAACTTTTATTTATGACTGAAATTGATTAAGGCAGTCCTAATTTGTGGTTTTCAATTCTGGGTTTTGTGTATTTTTATGCACTCCGTTTTATATATTCTCCTTCTATCGCAAAGCCACCTTGAGCTCTGTAAGGAAGAGAGGTGGCTAATAAATGTTCGAAATAAATCAGTGACATAAATTTTGTTGCTCCGGACACTACCGTGTTTTAAGGTCTATTGACATGTTTTCTAACTGATCGTATCTCTTTTATTGATTTCCGTGTTGCTATAGTAAGCTGCCTCAGCGATTCACATGGAAAAGGGCAGTCTACATGTCCCAAATAAATAAGTTGTGTGATGGCCAGGCACAAGGTCATGGTATGAACACGCGTGCCGGGGGGAGGCCGGAGGGGCCCCAGGCTTTGAAGCCTTGATCGACCCTGTGAGAGACTGCTTTGCCAGCCCTGTTCTAGAACATGCCAGCCCTGTTCTAGAACATGCCCCCCCCTCCAAATGAAGCCACTAAGAGATCCGGCTCCAGTGATCACATCAGCAGCTGGTATTTCAGCAAATAACTGCTCATGTGAATGACCCGTTTGCATGAGCCATATAATATGGGAGCGGCCAAGCCATGTGAGTTTGGCCCTTCCTTTCCAAGGAACGGAAAATTATAGGTTTTAGGCAAGGCTTCTTTTGTAGAAAAAGCCCAGCAGGAACTCATTAGCATAATAGGCCACACCCAACAGCAGAAACTCAATATCATATTAGGCCATGCCACTGACATCACAGCTTATTAGCATAGTAGGCCACACACCCATGCCTTCCTTTGGCTTGCCCGGGCACCCCGTGGCTGTGGGGAGCCCAGTCAAGCCCCCCCTTGGAGGGAAGGGAAGGCAGTCTAAACTGCCTTCCCTTGGCTTGCCCAGGCGCCCACAGCTGTGGGGAGCCCGGGCAAGCCGGCCCTTTGACAGGCCAGGAAAGGCATGGGGAGGCATTTAAATGCCTCCCCGAACCTTCCAGCCCCCCCCCCGACCCACCCAGCTCAGAGTCGCCAGAGGGAGGTCACTCTCCAGGCCTTCCCTCTGTAGCCACGCACACAGAGGTTTTTGGCTGTAGTGGGCGTGGCCAACTCTGAAGCCAGCCAGAACTCCATTCCTTTGCGTTCCTGCCCAAAAATAGCCCTGGTTTTAGTTATTTGCAGAAATGAAAGTTGACTTGATCCTTAGAACTGGCACACAGGCATGGAAGGCAAGAGGAGATGGAGCCGAGAAGACACAAAGCAGAACCAACAGCAGTGAGCTGCAGTAGGAGAACTACTGGTGAGGGCCACAGTGACTCTACCCTGAAGCACATCTCCAGGACCTCAGGGGGGGGGGCATGTGTGGCCTCCCCAGCGCTTTGTTTTTAAGATCGTAGACTTTTCTACTTCCTCAGTGCAAGTCAATGAAATGAGTTTTCCAGGACTGAATTCCTCACGTTCGAGAAATATCCCAATGACATTTAAATAAAAGCACACTCACCCATACTACACAGCCTGATTTTCGCTCACAGATGTTTCCAAAAGGGTTTGACTTGAGGAAGGTCATTGTAACAAAGTTTGGAATTTTTCATTTTGAATTATATTTCGTCCACTCTTCATCTTTCTGCCATGGGCCAAGAGGAAAGGGGTCCTTTTTGTTGTTTGTTTGTGTCTATGAGGTTAACCCAAAACACTTCTGCAAAATCTATGGAGACTTCTTTATTTTTCTGAACCATCTCGGCCACCATAACCCCCAATGTTGATTGACCATGAATAATCATATGGATCATAGCACTGACCTGTGCATTAAAATCAAAGTAATGGCATGTACTCAGACAGGCAGCCTAGCCCACCTTGAGAGCACTGACATTACGACCACCCCACTAATTCACTTCTGGACAAGAGAAGATGTGGTTTATATTAGTGACCTGTAAAAGGTTCATGCCCTCTGGGAAAGGTTTGTTCCATATGATTAATGATTTATTGACATCCAGGCTGTCAGACCCCTTCATCAACCTTTGATGTAAAACACACTAAAAGGCCCTTGGTCAACCTTATCAGCTCACAGGAGAAGATTGCCAAGGGAAGGATGGGTTGGTATGGTTAACATTCTCTCATAACGACACTCTCAACTCTACGGAATACAACGTGAAAGGGCTACCAGGGCACTTAGACATCACTGACATGAATGCTAAAACCATATGGCTAGAGGAGGCAATGTGTCATTCACTTTTACAGCATGATCCCACAGGTGGAAAAACAAGAGAGGGGATGTAAGATGTCCTAGTTCAGACTCAGAAAACTCTGAAGTAGGACAGACAGGGTCCTGAGACTGGTGAAGACTCATTCCTTGGATCATCTCGGAAACCATCTCCTGCAAAGACCACCGCCGATGATGACAGAGAAGAAATCCCAGAGACCACGTTTTCATGTCATCCACTCACATCCCTCCTTCCCATCAGTTCCTGGCATCTTACATTCACCAACATGCCAATTCACAGAGAAGGCAGTGGGTACATTGGGTGAGATGCCATCATCACTGAGGTGGACTCTTCAGAACCATACCACTACCCCTTGGGAAAAGAGCAGATCTTTCCCAGCCGAATGGTGCCCCAAGATCATGTGTCTTTCTGCAGCAGCAGTATTTGAACTCTAACTCATTTCACCTCAGAAGGTTTGATGGACTGAAGGGAAAGAAGTTCTATTCTCAGTGGAAACTAGGGATGCCAGCCTCCAGGTGGAACCTGGGGATCCCCCGGAATTACAGTTCATCTCCAGCCTACAGAAATCAGTTCCCCTGGAGAAAATGGAGGCTTTGGAGGGTGGACTCTAGAGAATTGTGCCCCACTGGGGTCCCTGTCCTCCCCAGGCTCCACCCTCAAATCTTCAGGAGTTTCCCCCCTGTAGCTGACAACCCCCCCCCCCCGGTGGCCAGGGAGGACCTGGCAACCTTACTGGAAACAGGAATAAGATGTGACACTATTTTTTCAGACTCATGATTTACTTTGATTCCAGCTATTTAATACAAGGCATGTCAACAGAGGACAAGACAGGGCTTAATTCCCCCCAAACACGGTTAAATACAAGAGAATGTCCCTGAATTATAATTTATAATTCGGGTGTAGTGATGTCACCCATTATCTAGTATTCGGATGTGAAGCTTCTTGCAAAGATTCGGACTCCCCTCTGATAGTTTGCTACTCTTTCTTCAGCTGTATGTACAAGATCCCATGCAAACAGTGTTAATGAGGTTTGGACTTCCCAGCTCAATAGTGTGTGTAATTACTGTCCATGTATTTGTGGAAACTGGTGGCAGTTGGAAGTATTAAGAAAAATAAGGAAGGAACAATAAAAAAGAGAGAGAGAGAGAGAGAGAGAGAGAGAGAGAGAATTAAGCGACACTCTAATACTGAATCCGAATGTCAGGATCAGGACTCAAGAGGACTTGTAATACATGCTCCCCACAGAGTATCCCATCCCACAATAAATGGTCGTCTGTTATGGGAGAAAATGTTCTGCTTTGCAAAATGACATGAAATGTATTTATTTATGGGCTTGCGGAATGTCCCAGCATCCCCCCCCCCCCAGTCACACACCACGCTTGGCCTTAGTTAGAGGAGTGAGAGGGGCGGGGACACCATGAGGTGAAATAAATCTGCAGAATTATTATTCAGGGGTTCTTTCTACTATAGAGGACGAGTTTAGCATAACGAATGAGGTGAACATCTCACGAGCGAGACCTCTTTGTAGAAATCTATAGGAACTATTGCCAAAATACAGATTGGCAACGCTGCTTGCATCCTGGTTTTGCTATCATTTACTGATCCAATGTTAAACACCACAATCCTTCAAGCAGATATGTTTGGGAGTATATTTTGTATCCATCCATCAAACTGAAGTGCCTGCTTAATCTCAGTTTAAGTGAGGAAAGACCAGACATAAAATTACAGGTGTAACCACAGAGCCATCAACGGTGTCTAATAATTATTCACCATCAATCCCAAACTTTCCTGTCAATCTAGAGGAACAATGGAGAAGACGTTTTGGAAGGATTTTTAGGAAGTAGTAATAACTTCTAAATGCAGACAAGGTTATCTTGAAGTTATAAAGGTACTGCAAATATTTATGCAAGGAGCTAAAAAGCAGGATCTCTTTTACTTAACATTATTTGGACTAGGAAAGTTCATAGCTCTCCTACGTATAAACAGGGCAGCAGCATTCTAAACAAATTTATAGGTGGTATCAGGAAAAGTCAAATATTTATGGTAGCTACTCTAGGGAACAGTTTCAGCACAGTTTTTAGAAGGCTAAGGTGCTGGAGGATCCTATCTACACTCCTCCTACCTTCCCTACATCTTTTTGTTTATAATAAATTAGATGGCTAAAGCAAAGCGGTTATTTCCTCTTAACCGAGAAATATGTCTCACGCTAAGTGTTCCAACGTAACAGTGCAGTTGAGGTAGGAGATCTACTTGCCTTTCAGGAACAAGTCCTTAAAAGGCTCAGCAGTAGGAACCCGCCAAGCTGCTGCTTTCATAGGAGTGGTTCACATGTGCCAGCATTATATGGAAGAGGAGTGAGGACTTGTGTCAACAAATAGACCCACAGCAGGTCTTCGGATGGGGTTGCCAGCTGCATTGATGCGGCACCTTCTCCGGACTGGCTAAAAGTGCAGAGTGGCAAGATCCATCAGCACTTACCAATTGGTCAACAGTCAAGACAGAGAGGGCCAGCAGCAACAGCTGCCCCCATGTTGTTCAAAGTTGCTAAGGGAATTAGGAGCTGCCACTTACCCACCTATTCTTTCTTTCCAGGGGAGGTAGGAAAATGTATACCACGACGGTATAATCACTGACCTCGAGCCAGACATCCTGGAATGTGAAGTTAAATGGGCCTTAGAAAGCATTACTAACAACAAAGCTAGTGGAGGTGATGGTATTCCAGCTGAGCTATTCAAAGTCTTAGAAGATGATGCTGTTAAAGTTCTGCACTCCATTTGCCAGCAAATTTGGAAAACGCAACAGTGGCCACAGGATTGGAAAAGATCAGTATACATTCCAATCCCAAAGAAGGGCAATGCCAAGGAATGTTCAAACTATCGCACAATTGCACTCATATCACACGCTAGCAAGGTCATGCTCAAGATCCTACAAGCTAGGCTTCAACAGTACGTGGATAGAGAACTACCAGAAGTACAAGCTGGGTTTCGAAGAGGTAGAGGAACTAGAGATCAAATTGCCAACATTCGCTGGATTATGGAGAAAGCAAGAGAGTACCAGAAAAATATCTACTTCTGCTTCATTGACTATGCTAAAGCTTTTGACTGTGTGGATCACAACAAACTATGGCAGGTCCTTAAAGAGATGGGAGTACCAGACCACCTCACATGTCTCTTGAGAAACCTGTATAAGGGCCAAGAAGCGACAGTTAGAACCGGATATGGAACAACTGATTGGTTTAGCATAGGAAAAGGAGTACGACAAGGATGTATACTGTCACCTTGCTTATTTAATATATATGCAGAGTACATCATGCGAAATGCTGGCCTGGATGAATCACAAGCGGGAATTAAGATTGCTGGGGAAAAGATCAACAACCTCAGATATGCAGACGATACCACTCTAATGGCAGAAAGTGAAGAGGACCTAAAGAGCCTCTTGCTCAGGGTAAAAGAGGAGAGCGCAAAAGTGGGCTTGAAGCTCAACATCAAAAAAACTAAGATCATGGCATCCGGCCCCATCACTCCTTGGCAAATAGAAGGGGAAGTCGTGGAAGTAGTGACAGACTTCACGTTCCTGGGATCCCAGATCACCGCAGACTGTGACAGCAGCCATGAAATTAAAAGATTTCCTTGGGAGGAAAGTGATGGCGAACCTAAACAGCATGATAAAAAGTAGAGACATCACCCTGCCAACAAAAGTCCGCATGGTCAAAGCAATGGTATTCCCAGTAGTCATGTATGGCTGTGAGAGTTGGACTATAAGGAAGGCCGAGCGCCGAAGAATAGATTCTTTTGAACTATGGTGCTGGAGGAGACTCTTGAGAGTCCCTTGGACTGCAAGAAGAACAAATCAGTCAATCCTCAAAGAAATCAACCCTGACTGTTCCCTGGAAGGCCAGATAATGAAACTGAAGCTCAAATACTTTGGCCACCAAATGAGAAGGGAGCACTCACTGGAGAAGACCCTGATGCTGGGAAAGATTGAAGATCAAAGAAGACGGGGACGGCAAAGGATGAGATGGTTAGACAGTGTCACAGATGCAATGAACATGAAATTGAGCAAACTTCAGAGGACGGCGGAAGGCAGGAAGGCCTGGCGTGATCTGGTCCATGGGGTCGCGAAGAGTCGGACTCGATTGTGCGACTGAACAACAACAAAGGAAAATGTACTAAAAATGATGCAGGGAGGTCTCTTTGGGCCACCAATCCCCCTGCCACTCCCTGGAAAAAGAGGACAAGCAATGGTGACTGCTGCACAGCAGCAACAGGGGGCTTTTCTGCATTCTGATTTTCCTAGCTTATATTTTCCTATTACTTGGTGGGGGGTCTGTTCCACGTGTGTCTTGCTCCCTCTAGTGGTCAATTAGATATTACATTGCTTTATGGTTGGCATAAAAACATGCAGATTATATCTGCAGGGAGATATGCCGGGCATAACACAATGTAATATTGAATTAACCTCTAGAAGTAGCAAAACGTGTGGAATGGGGGGAGCCCCAATGCAACAGGAACTCAGAAGCGAGGAAAATGATAATGCAGAAAAGCCTAGTGAATCAACAATTGCAGTCATGCGTGGTACGGCGTGGCGACGGGCAGATTCTCAGAACGCTCCGAGCTGCCCAATCCCTTTTTCACCTCATTAGGAGCCCCCCAGTTTTGGGTGGACTCTGCTGGACCTCCTGTAGAGAGGGCTGGCAGCAGGGGGCTTGTTTTGGCCCCTCCTCGCTCTTGCAATGCGAGGGGGTGTCCGTTTATGCCCCGAAGCAGTGACGACTTGTGGAATGGAACATGGTCGCCATGTTTTCCACATAGCCATGACCATCTGTCTTTTTAACTTTCTTTTGTTGTTTCATCGGTTTGAAAGATGCAGCAATGCAGCGGAATGGAGGAAGAACATTGAGAAGGGAACTGTGAGTACATATGGCTTTGAATTTTGTGAAGAGAGGATGGCTAATGAAAGATCCCTGAAACTTCCCTCCCAAAATGGAGAAGGAGAGTGGCCGGAGAGCAAGTGGGAGTAAACTATACGATCACTGTTGTGTGATATTTGCCCCCAGGGAAATGGTAACTTTCACACTTTGGTAACGAATTACAGTGGACATGAAGTAGCTAAATCAGGTTTTCTAAAGGAATGATCTCAGAGTATAAATGAACAAATTGGAAGCCAGGAATTTTTTAAAAAAATGATGACGTCCACAACAAGGGAAAAGGAGGAGGAACTCGATGAAAATACATTGGTGGGAGAGATATCGGTTGAACAATTCTTGAAAATATTGAGAGAAGGAATAAAAATGGGGATTGAAGAAGCATGTGTAAATTTACTACAAAAATCACACAAACCTCAACTGGAAACAGAAAGTAAAGAAAAGTCAGGAGAATCTACTCAGAATGATATGAAGAACCCAGAATATCAGACTGAGAAAACAGAGGTTGAAATATTAAACCCACCAACCCCAATACTGGGGAAGAAAAAAATAAAGATAGAGACATCAAAAAAGAAAATGCAAAGAATACTCCCCAGAAGGAAAGGCAAATATAGACGAAGAAGAAAAAAGCGACCTGCGAGTAAATTTAAAGAGGACAGTACAACATGTGAACAGGATGGGTTGAGAGAACAAAGGAGGACTTTAGAAATAATTTGGCATACCTGCAAAGAAAGAAGGCACATAGACATGTTATTACAAAAAAATAGATTACAAACTCACAGGAGGAAAATTAAGTTATATGGAAGAAATGAAATGTTTTTTTTCTCTCTGATAGGTGTTGCTGGAATGAATTCACCCTGAAAAGATTGTTATTATTTAAGATTAGTGTATTATTTAAGATGCTGTGGGTGGGCAGGTTTTAGTTAGAAGGTAATGATTATAATATGGGTGTTATAAGTTTAGCTGGAATGAATTAGTGCTTTAAAAATTGCTTTTTAATAGGTTTTGTTGAAATGAATTGACTTTGAAAAGATTATTATGATTTAAGATTAGTGTAATATTTCTGATGTTATGGGTGGAAAGGTTTTAGTTACTTAGAAGGTGGGGATTATAAATATGGGTGTTATAGGTTCAATTGGAAGGAAGTAGCACTATAAGAATTGGTATGATTTAGGTTTAAATTAAAGCCCATAGTGCTAAGTGAATGCAGATTTTTAGTTGAAGGGGAAGGTTATAGTAGGGATGCTTAATTAAAACAATTCTATTAAAATGGTAATCTAAACTAATAATTAAAAAATTAACAGGATTAAAAATCAAAATTATAAAAAAAATTAAAAATCAAAAGCAAGAAAATTAAGGATAATGGAGTAAACAAGAATTGTTAGTACTTCCTTTGAGAGGATAAAGTCGATGATGAAAGCCAACTTGTTACCATTGTTTAACGAAAAAAGTAGTAATATTTTGTAAAACATCTTTAACAGCTGTATGCACTCAGTTTGGAGTTGTCTTTGTGGGCTAGATACAAGAAAAACGTGATTTCTTTACTCTGTTGGATTGTTAATGGAATATGGTGAAGTTGAGTGAAAAGGGACAAATAATATTTAATTAATATTTGAAAATTTGTGAGTATCTCTATCTAAAGAGCATAATGACTATTGAGACTGGTCAGAAGTAATTTATATAATATTTATGTAGTTAACTAAGTAGTTAAAGCCCATTTGATAGAAATGTTCAAATCTATTTTCAGGAAGTAAGATGTGTTTGCTGTACATGGAAAATAGTGGTTGTACATATACATGTTTGTGTCTGTCTGTGTGTATATGTGGTATGTGTTTATTATTCTTAAAACCCAATAAATATATTGCTAAAAAAACAACAATTGCAGTCATTCTACCTGTGGCTCGAGGCCTCAGCCACTGCTCAGTGGTGCCGAAACCTGATTCCCGATGTGCCTTAATCTGCATATTTCAATGATTTCAATAATTGTATTCTAGGTAACTGGATGTCTTCTTCTTTTTTAACAGAGAATTTTTATTCATTTTTATAAACAGCAAAGATTTACAAAATAAGCATGAGCATAGTCAGCTCTCAATGGCTTCATACATTTTGTACAATTTGTCGGTATTATACAGTTTGAAAACTACCATAGATGCAGAGTGTTTATTACATCAGGTACTGTTTCTTTGGTAGATAGATGTACTAGTATGGGGTACCATATACATACAATGTCATTCTGTCCACCTCTAGATAGATTTTGTTTCAGAGTATCTGAGATTTTCTCCGTTATATAAAGGTTCCATAGCTTTTTGTACCAGATTTACATTTAGCCTACTCGTGGATTTCCATGTGGCTGCTAATGTGGTTTTGGCTGCAAATAGTAATAGAGAGATTCTTTTCTTTTGTGTGTTAGATAGAGCATTTTCCTCTCTGAGATTTAAAAGCAGAGCTTCCGGGGATTTGTCTATCTTGATTTTGGTTATGATCGTTATTTTTCTATTATTCTAACTGGATGTCTTCTAAACTACCTCAGATGGCTCCTTTTTGCATTTTGCCATTACCAAGCCATCACAGAATTTGAGAACCAAAAGGCAGATATAACTGAGTTCAGCTAATATGACTATCTTGCTGTCAAACACTCCACTGAAGCTGGTGGTGACCCAGATGCGACGTAGGCAGTGCAACTGAATACAGTTGTGTGTGGCTCTATGGTTCGGAGTGCAGTCATTCAAATAAGAATTGCATTCCTGATAAAACTTTCTACAAAAGGAAGCAACCTGAGTAAATGTTGTCCTAGAACTTCGTGCCACTCTAGCGCTAGAGCACAATTTTTTTTTAGTACAGAATCATACTTCTTTTTCAAAAGCAATGCCATTTGCCTTGGAATGCTGTGTCCCAAATTAATGATAGCTGTACTCTTAATGCAAGCACATCTCCAAAGGATATTCGTTTTGTGACATTCTGTGTCTGTGAATTGTGGTGTCCATTGAGAAGTTCTTAATACAGAGAACAGGCTGAGACAGGACAGGATGTTCAGCCAGCTAGCAATCCCAGCTGAATGGAGCTGTTATTTGCTGTAAAGAAGGGGGCAATTTGTCCCATTTCTACTCCCATCTTCCCTCAGTTTCATTCCCATCATAGGAAAGGTCCCTGGACCACTTCAAGCACAACAGAGAAATATCCTTCTTGGACTTGCAGCTTGATTTTTGCATCTTCCAAAGCTTCTAGGACAAGAACGAAGACTTAACTCTGGTTTTGTATTTTGTCACCAATCTCTCCTAGCTCTTGATGGAGATTCTCCCTAGCTACACTGTACCAAAATCAGTGATCAGCTACACAATATTACTATGAAAATGGCAATGGTGGGATGGGGGAGCAGGTTTTTATTCAGCTATCATGCATGAGCCTCTAGCAAGGGCAAACTGTTTCATAAATACTTGAAAGTATGAATCTTAGTTTTTCTAAAACATACCCTAACAGCTAAAAAAAAATGAGAAGCTTGGCAAGATAAAACCAGGAAGGTGTGGAATCATTATTAAAGGTGGGGGCATATAGTTGCAAGGTCAAACATGCCTGAAGGACCTCAATACTGACCTTTTGACTATTTTTGAACCTGACATACTGTGGCCCTGTTCATACGAGGCATTTTGGGCCAGGAGGGGGACGGAACAGGGGCAGAGCAAATGGGCGCGATCCCACGGCAACATCTGGGAATTGTTGCCTGCCCGTCCCTGATCCATCCCTACCGCCGAAAATGCGCACTAAAAAAGAACCACCTACCTAGGTGGTTGTTTCCAGTAGAGCGCCGCAAGCCGGGCCGTGGGATCGGCCGGCGTGTCCTTGCGCCGCCACATCCCGGGCCCCGGCTGTACTGCACATGATCGACCATGCGCAGTTCGGCAGCCTCCCCCTCCCATCCGACTCTTCCTCCCCGGCATCTGATCGTGCAGGGGAGTGACGCGCCATGGCACAGGGGATTCATGGGATCCCGCCGCGGCGTCTCAACATTGGTGCGGCTCAGATTAGCCGCAGTTCAGTCGTCCTTTTCCCTGCCGTGTGGCAGGGACCTGTAACAGTTATTAGAAAAACTGGAGGTAAAAGATAATCCTTCTCTAAAAAATGATACTCTCCATACATCTTTATTTCACTAGTCTTTTGACTGTTCTTAGTGTTTCATGCCTTAACCTGAAGGGAACTTAATGGGTTTTCTTGTGGGGGGGGGATGAAAACAAATTTGTTGCTGTTTTCCTTATAGATTTAAACTGCCCCTTTGTGGGGTATATTTTTACAATGCTCATTTCTTCTTCCCTTGACCCAAATCTTTTATGGTTACTGGTATTTTTGTGTGTTTGATAATATTTTCCAATACTATGATATATAAACTAGGAATAAAGCCATTGTGGAAATAAATACAATGAGCTCTAGAAAGAGGTTCTGGGCAGGTGCCCTGGCCTTGGGCACTCAATGTCAATCTGCTGTGGTGACCTCAACAGGGTATAATGACACAGAGTCCACCATTTTCTCCAGGAGAACTGATTTCTGCCATCTGAAGAGCAGTTGTAATTCTGAGTGATCTCCAGTCCTCACCTGGACATTGGCAACAGTGGTTCCCCTGGAGGAAATGGCTGGCTTGGAGGGTGGAGTCTATGGCATTGTACCTGAGGTCCCAACCCTCCTCAAACCCCATCCTCTCCAGGCTCCACAACATAAATCTCTAGGAATTTCCCAACCTGGAGTTGGCAACCCTATCGCCTTTCCAGCCAACCATCAACGTACTGTTATCTGCCCCTCTGACTTCAGGTTTCCATCTCCTCCCCCCCTCACTGTAGCCTCTACCTAGGAGAGGGGGAGTTGCCCTCTTCTGGTCATAGATCAGGGGTCATTGGAAGGTAGGGGGAGGTGTTTTTTAATTTCCTGCATTGTGCAGGGGGTTGGACTAGACGACCCTGGAGGTCCCTTCCAAATCTATGATTCTATGTCTAGGATTCTGTACCTTTTTGCAGTAACAGAATATACTTATAAAAAGCAGGAATCCACAAGAACATGTGTGGTCCGTGAGGCAATGCTGGCCACAGTGGGGGAGGCAGGGAGCCATGCCAGGTGGGGGGGAGGCAGCAAGGGACAGGGAGCTGGGGCAGGGGGCTGAGCCAGTGATGTTGGGGGGCAGAGAGCCCAGCAGCAACACTGGGGTGGCAGGAAGCAGAGACTGCGGAGAGAAACAGCGTTGAACTCATGGAAGGGGATGAGGAGGATTCTTCATATCCACACACCCATCTTCAGCTTTGCTTCTTCCCACAGTCTTGCCAATGGGATTAATTAATTAATTATTGTATGGCATTGTGTGTACTATAGCCAGGAGATCCTAAGATTGTCTGGCAGTCTTAAGTTCTAGCTCCTTTAGTGGCGAGCTAGACTTATTTTGGGGCTGAAAGAGCTGTGACTGACCCAAGGTCACCCAGCTGGCTGCATGTAGAGGAGTGCAGAATCAAACCCCAGTTCTCTAGATTAATCCATCGCTCTTAACCACTACACCATGCTGTGTCTCTGCGAATGGGAAAGTGTAGGGAGGGCTCCTGAGGCAGCAGCTACAGAGGTATGTGGGTTAGTGACCCCTGCCCCAGCTGCCCTCTTTAAACTTTCCCACTGGCTTGTAGCCAGAGGGAGTGCAGAGAAAAGCTGTGCTGGAGATGGGTGAGTGGGTATGAAGAATCCTTTTCGACCACCCATAGCTTCAGAGTTGCTCCCTGCATTCTTGCCAGTTATAAGCAGATGGGGAAGTCTAAAGAGGGCAGCTGAGGCAGGGAGCCATGTGGGCGTGGCAGCAACTTTCCCGGCCACCCCACCCTGCAAGTTCACCATCACACTGCTGCCGGTGGCAGTTACTCTCCTCGCCACCCTGCAATTTTGCCACCGCAGCAGTAGTGACTCTCACAATTCTTGTGGCTGCCCAGCCCACAGCTTCACTTAAGCAGCAGCAGCAATTCACCCGGACACTCGCATGTTCTTCATTTGTAAGTGTGCTGCCTCAATATCTCTCCTCCTCCTCCTTCTCACTCAGCTGCTGAGAATAGCTCTCTGTTCTTGCACAGTCAACTGTTGTCTGGTTTTGGTATTTTTATAACCCCCTCCTTTTTTCTTTTCATTTTTTTAGTTTTCAGATTTTTCTGCAAACCTGGGAAGTCACCCGGGTTTGTAGAATTATCTGTTTTGTGTCAGCGTGGCCCCAATCCACACATTTAAGCATCCACAAACTGGGCCCCACTTGACTACTAGAATATAAGATGGACAGAATGAATTTAATTTGCACATTCTATAGTGGTTGAACAGAAGTGAAACACGCCTTAACTATGTGGTTGTGTCGAGGCATTCAACACAAGTTGTAGAGACAGTTTCAAAAATGCATAAAGGCATATTTCTCAGTTAAGAGGAAACAGCCACTTCCCCCCCCCCAAATCTGATATATTATCCACAAAAAGATACCGTGAAGATAGGAGTGGTATAGACAGTATCCTCCAGCACCTTAGCCTTTTAAAAACTGTGCTAAAAATGTGCTCTTGGAGTACCTAGAGTAGCTTCCATAAATATTTGTATTATACTAATACCACCAATAAATTTGTTTAGA
This sequence comes from Gekko japonicus, assembly GCF_001447785.1. Taxonomy (NCBI): domain Eukaryota; kingdom Metazoa; phylum Chordata; class Lepidosauria; order Squamata; family Gekkonidae; genus Gekko; species Gekko japonicus. The sequence goes on along the minus strand of NW_015169245.1, from coordinate 93,227 downwards.
ATGCTGCTGCCCTGTTTATACATAAAAGGGAGCTATGAACCTACGTAGTCCAAATAATTTTAAGTAAAAGGGATCCTGCTTTTTAGCTCTTTGCATAAATATTTGTAACACCTTTATAATTTCAAGATAATCTTGCCTGCTTTTAAACGTTATTTACTACTTCCTAAAAATCCTTCCCAAATGTCTTCTCCATTGTTCTACTAGGATAACAGGAATACTTGTTGTCCGAGAGCATCTTTGATGGCTTTGTGGTCACAACTGTGATTTTATTTTCTGTCATCCCATGCTTAAACTGAAATTTAGTGGGCCCTTCGTTTTGATGGGTAAAGACAATATATATTCCCAAATAGATCATCTTGAAGAATCCTGAAGTTTAACAGTGAATCAGTAAATGATAGCAAAACCAGAATACGGGTGGCATTGTCACTCTGCATTTAGCTGTAGTTCCTGTAGACTTCTACACTGAGGACCCACTTGTGAGATTTTGACTTCGTTTGTGACTCAGTTCTAGGTCCATCTTTTAGAGTGGGAAGAGTCCCCACATGATCATTCCATCCACCTATCCCATCATATGTTGTTGTTACCCTGCCCTGCCTTGTGGGGGAGGGGTTGAGCTAGAAACCTCCTGGAGTTGTAGGCCCAACAACTCCCAGTCCCTACCCTTCTCTTCATTGCTTAGTCTTCAGTCCTATGCACACATATCTGAGAGTAGGTCCCATTTAACACAGTAGGCTTGCTTTTTAGTAAACATATATAGGCTGACTGTTACTATCTTCATAGTCACTAGGTTGGGGATTTTGAATCTGGTAAGTTCTCAAGTCATCCAGTTCTGTCCTGGATGATGAACCAGAAAGGGAAAGGTAGCAGGAGTGCTTTAGAAATTGGGATGATTTCATTGTTAATGTGGACCCAAGATAGGGTTGCCAACCTCCAGTTGGCACCAGGAGATCACCTGCTATTACAGGGGATCTCCAGATGTCCAAGACCAGTCCCCCTGGAGAAAATGGCTGCTTTGGTGGGTGGACTCTATGGCATTATACCCTGTGTACTGGCTGGCAGGCTCAGAATATCTGTTTGCCACACCCTGGTCTGTTTGTCAAAGGAGGTTTGGCTAGAGGTGGGTTCTGAAGTCTGGTGTTGTTCAGTCCAGGGTCAGGGCTCCAGAGATTAAGCAGTGTCATTCAGTCTGAGTTCAGAGGGTCAGAGATTCAGCAGAGCAATGTTGTTCAGTCTGAGTTAAGAGTAACAGAAATTAATCAGGCGAGGCAGTGGCAGCAGGTCAGCGTATAAGGTCCGCACCCAGCAGCCTTCCTTGGGCAGCTTTATAGCCACATGCCTTCAGCCAGCTACTCAGGGTCAGTCCTGCAACAACTCATCTTCATTATCAGCAAGCAGCTGGTGTTGGGCCAGAAGGCATGCACTTTGCCATCTTGCCTGTAGCTCTATGTTTTCCCCTCAAATGGTTGTGGCCCCGCCCCCAGCGTGCGACGTCACATCCGGGTGATGTGCATGCGGGGGTGGGGTTTCCCCCAGGCCCCGATTCCGTGGGGGCGGAAAGTGGGGCTCGAAAGCGGGGGGAAATCCGCCCCCTGGGAGCATTTGGCAGCCCTAATGGTACCAGTGTGTGTGACCTGGGTGAAGAATTAGTTGAGAGCAACCACTGTGTTAGAAGTACAGGCTCCTACTATGGAATCACAGGAACCGTCTGGATATGAGGTGTGGACCTGGAAGTGAAATCACAGGATGTAACATCACAAAAGTGATGTCACATCCTTGCTCCTCCCCCAAAAATCTCCTGCTTCCAACTCCAAAGTCCCCAGTTATTTCCTGAGTTGGACCTGGCAACCCTGGTTGAAGTTAGAAGAACACCATTTGTTGGTCTTGCCCTAAAAGTCAGAAAACAGAAATGTACCCCAGCAACATAGATGCCAGTGAGAGCTGTGCTCTGAATGAACCGAAGGGAGCTGTGTACTGGGAAAGAGTTAAGATCTGACAGTCTAGGCAGCTGCAGGGTTGTGGACAGTTTCACGGTGGGGCAGAGAGAGAAGGGCTCTTGAAGAGTATGTTTAAGAGGAGCGTGGATTATAGACAAGTACAGATATTAGAACGTTGGTTAAATTTACCTCAGTTCTATATTTTCTTTCTTTCAAAATGAATTTCACATTTATTCACTTAAAAAAAGTAAACATTCTTATTCCTGTCAGTCGACCTCATTATCCCTCACTTATCTGTCCAGGCTTGGGTTGGGTTCACAGCCGGGCCCAGATTCTGTCTCGTTGAATCTCTTTTCATTCCATTTGAGAATCAGGGAGGTAGGCAGGAAATTGTGGTGGGAAGCATTGCAGCGTGGTGTTTAACCCCAAGAAAACTGTCACAAAGACATATTCCATTTTATATTCCTTTTTTACAATTCAAGATTGGTAAGCCACGATCAGGGCCCCAAGCAGCGGTAGCAATGAGCACACTCTTACCAGTGCAGGGGAGGGAGGCATACTTAAAGTTACAAGCCCTTCACAGTGACATGATTTCTGACATTTCAGAAAACACACCATTTTATTTCATTATTTATGAG
>NW_015169245.1:62599-90350 GCF_001447785.1 Gekko japonicus | reverse complement strand
CCTCTGATGGCAGAACATTAAAGCGTGCAAGCATGTATGCTCTGCGATGATGTGGGGCTGTTAAACTTGACAGATACTTCGCAGTAGAGCCCATGTCAAAAGTCCCCAACCTACTTGGGGAGCATCTGCTGGCTGCGCGTTCCGTAAGTTCTTGCCTTTCGATGTCGAGAAATCTTTGTTTAATAATAGCATAGCCCTGGCAAATAGATTCCTTATTAAAGATTTTCCTTCATTTCCTCTCCCTCCCTCACTGTTTCATCTTCCTTCATTTTCTCCCAAGTTTCATTCAGCCACTAGGTGTCACAAGTACTCAGACAGCTTCCATATGCCAAAGTGAACTGGGGAAATGTAGACATCACTAACATCCCAGCTAAAGAAGCAGTAGTGAATGAATGGAAATAAAGGAGAATGTTTACGAGATGCTTCATATCTGAATATTGGATAATGGGGAACAAAGAAGAGTTCCTGCCAATGTGGCCTACTTTCAAGCTCTCTATGGTTTTGGGCTGGCCGCTGTTGTAAATGGGGTGCTGGACTATAGAACACCTAGGGCTGGTACAGAAAGGATCATTACATAATAATGACCCACAACCAAACTCTTTAATTTGCTGTGATGGCTGATCTTCTGATGCTATCTTAAGGCATCTTCATACCTGAACTATTTCCTGGGTGGGGGGGGGTGTTGTGTGCCCCTCACAAGGATGGGTTTCACCATCTCCAGATAATTAGTCCTGAAAGTTCAAGCCTCTTCTCTACCACAGACTCACAGAATGGCCTTAGGCCCATCTCATACTTTCAGCCTCAGCCCACATGCCCCCTTGTGGATTCAAAGAAAAAGAGGAGAGATTGGATTTATACCTCACCCTTCACTACCCACAGGAGTCTCAAAGCGGTTTACAATCTCCTTTCCCTTCCCCTCCCCACAACAGACATCCTGTGAGGTAGGTGGGGCTGAGAGAGCTCCTTCAAGGACTGCTCGTGAGAGAGCAGCTCTGAAAGAACTTGTGACTGACCCAAGGTCACACCAGTAGCTGCATGTGGAGGAGTGGGGAATCAAACCCGGTTCTCCCAGATTAGCATCCGCACTTCTAACCACTACACCAAACTGTCTGTAAAGATCCATGGGAAGCAGTTTCAGTATGCCACAGTATTATTTCTGCAGTACATTTCTTACATGCGTCTGCTCTTTATAGAACTATATGGGTGTTTTAATTTTCAGCAGCTTCTTTATTAAAAAAATCCTGCTATTCTGAGTTCTCTTTATGAATCAGTGCCATGATCCAGTGGTTCCGGAGCAGGTACTATGGCTTCTTGTGAGGACTGGGCTGCAATACCACTATTCGGGGGACATTTCTTAGAACAGATGTGTTGTCACTCAAACCTCACAGGAAGCTTTGTTGTCTTTTCAGGAAAGCCCTGCTGTTCGTTCTTAAGTAAGTGGGAATTGTTTTTCCTGAGCAATGAAGCAATGGCACTTTGCATGAGCTCAGGGGTACTGTAATTTAAGATTACCCTGCACAGTCCATGATTTAGCTGGGATTCCAGAACCAAGCATTGGCCAAATTAAGTCCTGCCTCATCCTCTGTTGACAAGTCTTACATTACATAGCAGGAATCAAATCAAACCGTGATTCTTGTAAAATAGGTTTTGGGGTTTTTATCATATTTGTCTCTTCTGAGAAGTGAATTTCTAAAAAGAGAGCGAGAGAGAAACCAAGAGAGATTTGAAGCATTTGAGCTGTTTGGGTCCCATTTCTTCCAGTGGGAATATTCCTTATGTATATGTAGCATCTCATCTGGATGGAACTGTGCACAGACCACGTCTCATACACCTGATTGATGATTTCCTGCATCTCATGTTGCAAAGCAGTCTGAGGAGCACAGCTTCCTCTAGAGAGGCAGCCAAAATCGTTCATTATTCCTAAATAGGATTACGTAAGAATCCTGCTCCAGCACTGCAATGTGCTACCCAGTGGGTTAACGTTTCTATGGCTGTTTTCTTAGATCATTTTTCCACAATCTGTGTAACGCAACTCATCCAGGTGTTGAGGTTTTCTTCCCTCCCCCCCTGTTGTTATTGTCTCTCTGGACAAATGTTCTCGTTAGAACTGTTTACCCAGCAGAGACGTTGCTGGCATAATGACTGAGTCTTTTGTATATAGTGCGGCTCCTTCCCAGTGGAGAAGGTACCACAGAGAAGAAACTTCAGCTAAACAAGCATTCGCTTCCATTATTAATTTGGCTGGTTTCCATCGTTGCATCTGTTCGCCTCTGCTCTTTATGGCACCAGTACAACTCCAAGCCCACATGCATGATAACGATCTGGATGAACTAATTGTATCAGACTTCCATCTCGGACAAACTGTAGACATCACATTCCCCTGCATGACCTGACACTTGAGAATGCGTCACTGGGCCACAGCTACATGTGCATATAAATTTCTAAACAGTACTTTTTTTCTTCTTCTTCGAGCCAAGAGGCTCATAATCCAGCATACAGGATCTAGTTTTCTGAGCAGATGCTCATTTAGGAAAGAAAATCTGAGTGTGTCAAGTGGGGGTGGTATGTTTGGGGGCATCCACAAATCTCTGTGTTGGGGGGCATCCTCATTCTCCCCCTTGCTCCATTCTCAACTGGTTTTGGGGCCTTGCTTCCCTCATGGCCTCAGGTCAAAAGGGGGAGTTGCCCCTACGACCACCATCCACCCTGGAGTCACTGATATTCTGCTGACTACCATCGTGTGCTGTCTGGAATGGGCAGTTGGCTGCCTCCTCACCAGACACTGGCCCAGCCCCTTTAAAGAGAGCATGACAAGTTGTGCATGCTCTCTCAAGGAACTTGGGCCTCTTCCAAGAAGCCCTATTCTCATGAGGTCAGAATCTCCTGCTGTGACTTGTGGGGTGGCTCCTTGCCACCCTGCTTAGCCACTGTTCACCTGATGAGGTGATGTTTTAAAACTGTCCTCCATTGTGGCAACCTCCTCTCCCACTCAGAACAGCCGCCCATCGAGAAGGCAGAAAAGTCCTCATCTTTAGACACTGAGTGAGATTTCTTTCAAAGTATAGTAAGACGCGTAAAGACTCTTCATCGATGCTCCCTGTAAGTTGTGGAGTCCTGTGAGCAAAAAATCTACTTTGTGAGCTACTGTCAGCAAGCTGCCATTCTGTTTTCTGTGACCTCTGTGTACATATCCTTACCCTGTTGCACCCGGCTTGTTTATACTATCCTGCTTCTGTGCTGGAATGCCTAAGATAACTACTGGTGGATGTGTGGGGGAGAAGATGCTGTAATGCTTGCCTATTGCTTTTCTCATGAGTACTGCACCTGTGTTTTGTCTGATGTTCTGCCTGGTTCCCATGGACTGGGCGCGCAACCGTTTCATTAGCCCGCCAGCGGGAATGCTATTCATTGGATCTGTATCTGTTTGAATTTCCTTTATTATGCTTGACCTAACTGTGTATCCCCAGTTCTAACAAAGAACGTGTTTGAGTATGTCTTCAACGCTTTGAAATAAATTTTGCTTTTCTTGAAAACGTGGATTTATTCTCGATGCTTGGGGATCCAACATATTGTTAGAACTCTCTTTCTCCTATCGTTCCGAATCTGGCAAGATCATGAGCGGAACTGAGGGAAACCTACTTAACACGGAGGGGGACTCAGGATCGGTCCCACATACCTCCGCTCCTTTGGTGTTCACGACTGCAGCCTCGGTGGAGGGTGCCGTGGGGGGAACGATTCCCCGCCTGCCTGCACATCTGTCTTGGCCGCCTCCGACCCCTTCGCACTGGGGTCCGCGGAAGACTCAACAGCAGGATGACTGGACTATGTACAACACTCAGGGCACCCGAGAGGTGTACTCCCGTCGGGGGAGCGGATTACGTGAGAGTCTGTTTGACAAGGGATTGTTCCCGGAGCCGGGGACTACCTCGGAGAAGGGGAGTTCCAAGCAAGACCTCGAGGAGTGGATGTTCGAGCCATCGGGGCCGCGAGGCCACGCAGAGGATGAGGAGGGCACCGGAGCCTTCCAAACGGAAGAGGACTATGACCCACCCCCGGACTATCGACCTCGGGACCCCATCCCGGAGGAAACCACCGGGGAACGACTGGCAGAACTGGAATACTCGGTGAGGGACTTGTTGAGGACATTCCAGGATGTAATGGAAGCTCTGCCGGGAATGATGGACGTTAGAATGGCTAATTTCCTTGACGCACACGCCGCGCAGCAACAAGTTGTCCCTGCACCGGGAGTTCCCGCACCGCAGGTGCCTGCTCAGCCGCCGACGGGACCTCCGCTGCAAGTACCGGGAGTTCCCGCGCCGCAGGTGCCTGTCCAGCCGCCGGCGGGACCGCCTCAGCAAGGGCCTGTGCAACAGCCGATGCCGGGGGGTCCGCCGGTGCCGGGTCTGCCGCCACCGATGAGGCCAATGCCAGCGGGGCCACCGGTTGGTCCGGGTCTCCCTCTCAGGGGAGTTCCGGGTCAGCTGGGACCGTTGGTACGGCCTCCATGGCCCAGACCCAAAGATCTACTGGAGGCTACCTTTGACGGCAACCCAGATGAACTCGCTTTCTTCACGGTGAGAGTGCATAAATTCGTAGAAGAGAGCCGACACCTGTTCCGAAATGAAGCTGGTCTTATTGATGTCATCTCGGCAAGACTAAAAGGAGACGCCGCCACATGGTATGTTGGACTGCACAATGACCGCGGTCCGGAACTTTTGAATTTGCGAGCATTCATGTGGGCGCTGCGGGCGAGGTTTGAAGATGTCAACGCGAGCCAAAGAGCTAAAGCGTTTCTCCGCACCTACCGCCAGAATAAGAAGTCGGTTCGCGAGTACACACTGGAATTCCACAAGCAGGCAGCAAAGCTCCGAGACTACCCTGATCATATATTGGCTGAGATGTATCGATTGGGACTCAACGCAGACATCCGAGAAACGGTTCTGAAGACTGTCAATCCTGTCTCCCTGATGGCCTGGACCCAGGAAGCTGAAAATGCAGAGGATCGGCTCACCACCATCAAACTCGACTTGGCTGCTACGACCAACAGACCCGCCGCTGCCAGTGCCTCCAGACCCAAGACTCAACGCCTGTCGGAATCGGCACGAGAACTACGTATGAAGATGGGGCTCTGTCTCAAGTGCGGGGAGAAGGGGCATTTCGCTGTGGATTGTGGCAGCCGTCAGGTAAAAGACAAGCCGCCTACTCCAAGCCCGAAGACACCGCTGACGGGGAAGAAGGGGATGGCTAAACCGCGTTTCTCCAAAGCTCTGCAGGCGGCCCAAGGCCTGGAGGGAATCGAACCGTCTGCTGCCGAGTCAGAAGAGGAGGTGGTGGCTGAAACGGCGGAAAACGACAACGGCCTGTTGTGAGAGGCGCAAAACGACACGGCCATTCTAGCTCTGCGCCCAAGGTGGTGAGAGAAACCCCTTCCCTGTTTTTCGTGACTGTCTCGTTAATGAATCCGCTCCTGGGGACCCACGTTAGGGTGAGAGCGTTGATTGATTCTGGGTGTGGGAGGGATCTCATCAGCCCTAGAGTGTTATTGGCACTGGAAGCGGGGATAGTCCCCTTGAAGTCTCCCATCATTTTTACCCAAATGGATGGGGCACCCATGGAACCTTGTACACACGAGACTATGGCTTTGCGGTTGGGGGCTGGCGATCATTGGGAATCCAGATCCTTCATTGTTACCCCTAAATCGCAGTTTGACTTAGTACTGGGGAGTCCCTGGTTGTTTACCCATGACCCTTACATCTTGTGGGAAGAAGGGGTTGTCAAATTTGTGTCGGCTAAATGTGTAGATCACTGCTGGTTGGACTCGTGGGGGGACCAGCCGACCGCACAGTTCCCCTGCGGCGCTTTGCAGCCGGAAGAGTTAGCTTCTTTGCCTCGAGAGTATAGAGACTTGGCGAAAGTGTTTGGCGAAGATGAAGCTAACGAATTGCCCCCCCATCGCTCTACTGACTGTGCTATTGAACTTTTGCCTGACTGTAAATTACCTAAAGGTAAAATCTATGCGATGGGGCCGGCTGAGAAAGTTGAACTGCGGAACTTTATTGATAAAAACTTAGCCCGAGGTTTCATTCGCCCGGCTTCCTCCCCTTTCGCCGCGCCTGTACTTTTCCGAAAGAAGAAAGACGGGGGGCTTAGATTGTGCACTGATTATAGGGGTCTGAACGCTGTTTCTTTGTCCAATGCCTACCCCCTCCCGCTAATCAAGGACTTGGTAGCTGAGGCCACCAAGGGCAAAATCTTCTCGAAACTTGACCTCCGAGATGCATATTTCCGTGTGCGCATTCGGGAGGGGGATGAAAGTAAGACTGCATTTAATACCCCTTTGGGGCAGTTTGAGTACCTCGTTATGCCCTTCGGGCTTCAAGGGGCTCCGGGGGTCTTCATGAACCTAATCAATGAGGTCCTACATGAGTTCTTGTTCAAAGGAGTGGTCCTTTACCTTGATGACGTGTTGCTGTACTCTCAGGACCTCCCGTCGCATATTAAATTGGTGCGCCAGGTCCTTAAGCGACTTTATGAACACCACCTGTTTGCAAAGCTGTCAAAATGTGAATTCCACAAGACATGCATTGACTTTTTGGGTTATCGCATCTCTGGGGGGAAGGTGGAAATGGACCCTGCTAAAATACAGGCTGTACTTGACTGGGAACCCCCCAGGACCCGCAAACAATTGCAAATGTTCCTCGGATTCGCCAATTTTTATAGAAATTTCATCCAGAATTTCGCTCAAATTGCCCTTCCTCTGACTGATTTGCTAAAGACCAAGGGGAAGGGGTTTGATGCTACGAAACCAGGCGCCCCGCTTAAATGGTCCCCTGCTTGCGCAGAGGCTTTTGAGAAACTTAAACTGATGTTCACATCTGAGCCAGTGCTAGCGCGCCCTGATGAAACTAAAAAATTCATTGTCCAAACTGATGCCTCGGATGTGGCAATGGGGGCCGCTATTTTGCAAGAAGGGGAAGATGGTCGTTTACACCCCCTCGCATTTGTGTCTAAAAAGTTTTCTGACGCTGAACGAAACTGGGGGATTTGGGAGAAGGAGGCGTCGGCTATCCGGCTGGCTCTCTCCACTTGGAGGCAGTGGTTGGAGGGGGCGCAACTGCCATTTGAAGTCTGGACTGACCATAAAAATCTGGAAATGCTGAAATCCCCCCGTTCTCTCAACGCTAAACAACTTCGTTGGGCGGACTTCTTTGCTAAGTTTCGATTCACTCTTCGTCATTTCCCTGGGACGGCTAATTCCCTGGCTGACGCGCTCTCACGCCTCCCACAACATGACAGTCAGCGTGAAATCATCATGGACTCTGTTTTTTCCCCCTCCCACCTGGGGGGGGCTGTGGTCACCCGTGCGCAAGCGCGCTCGATTCCGCGCTCTGATGAAACTTCGCCTTCCCTTTTCCCTGTGGGGGGGGGGCCTGGGTCCAGAAATATGTTTCTGCTTTTACTACTGAAGATGATGCCTCCCTGCGAGCGTTGCCGGACTGTGTCCGTAGCCCAGAAGGTCTGATTTATTCTGGGGACAAACTGTATGTGCCTATTTCAATGAGGAGGGAAGTGATGGATTCTGCTCATGGTTCCAGACTGGCAGGACATTGGAGTTTTGTTAAATCACTGCAACTCATCCGCAGACAGTTTTGGTGGCCACACATGCGCAAAGACCTATTGACTTTTGTTCGATCCTGTCAGACCTGTGCCTTAACTAAACCCAGGGGGGGCAAGCCTCCCGGTCTTCTGCAACCACTCCCTACTCCATCGAGGCCTTGGGAAGTGGTGTCCATGGACTTTATTACTGACCTCCCTGCGAGCAAAGGGAACACTGTTATTTGGGTGGTTGTTGATTTGTTTTCTAAGCAAGCTCATTTTGTGCCTTTTCCTTCCTTGCCTACAGCTCAGAGGTTGGCGAAATCGTTTATGTCTCACGTGGTGAAAATTCATCAATTACCTGCTAAATTAATTTCTGACAGGGGGACCCAATTTGTTTCTAAGTTTTGGAGGGAACTTCTTTCCATTTTAGGGGTGGAACAAGGGCTCAGCAGCGCGTATCATCCTGAGACTGACGGACAAACAGAACGAGTTAATCAGACCCTGGAGCAATATCTTCGTTGTTTTACTAATTATCAACAAAATGATTGGTGTGAATTGTTGCCTCTTGCTGAATATTGTTATAACAATACTGTCCATAGCTCCACGGGCATGTCTCCTTATAAAGCTGTTTCTGGTTACGACAGCCCCCCCCTCCCTTTCCTGGAGGGGATGGGCCAACGTCCTGTGGGGGATGCTGATACATGGTGTACTTCCTTGCAAAATTCATGGCCTCTGCTATGCCAAACACTTGACGCAGCCAAGGCTGCTTACAAGACCCAGGCAGACAAGGGTAGGGTGGTGGGGTTTGATCTGAAACCTGGGGATCTTGTGTATGTCTCGACCAAGAACATTAAGATGCTGCGACCTAGCAGGAAATTGGGGTGGAAGTTCATTGGTCCATTCAAAGTGCGTAAAGTCATAAATAATGTGGCGGTTGATGTTGTTTTGCCTAAGAATTTACGTGCTCTGCATTCTGTTTTTCACATGAGCCTGTTGAAGAAGGATCCTGGCCCGTCTCCCTGGAGACCAGCAGTTACTCCTCCTCCACCTGTCATTTTGGAAGGGGATGAACATTTTGAGATCGCTGATATCCTTGATTGTAAATTGAAACGTGGTAAACTCTGGTACCTTATCGAATGGGTTGATTTCGGTCCCCAGCACCGCGAATGGGTGGAAGAAGGGGATATTCGGGCCCCTTACCTGATCCGTAGTTTCCACAAGAGGTTCCCGGACAAACCGGGAGGTCTCCCGCCCAGCCCGGGAGATCTCCCGCCCGACCCGGGAGGTGTGTTTTAAGTGTATTTTAAGGGGGGCAGTATGTCAGCAAGCTGCCATTCTGTTTTCTGTGACCTCTGTGTACATATCCTTACCCTGTTGCACCCGGCTTGTTTCTACTATCCTGCTTCTGTGCTGGAATGCCTAAGATAACTACTGGTGGATGTGTGTGGGAGAAGATGCTGTAATGCTTGCCTATTGCTATCTCATGAGAACTGCACCTGTGTTTTGTCTGATGTTCTGCCTGGTTCCCATGGACTGGGCGCGCAACCGTTTCATTAGCCCGCCAGCGGGAATATTATTCATTGGATATGTATCTGTTTGAATTTCCTTTATTATGCTCGCCCTAACTGTGTATCCCCAGTTCTAACAAAGAACGTGTTTGAGTGTGTCTTCAACGCTTTGAAATAAATTTTGCTTTTCTTGAAAACGTGGATTTATTCTCGATGCTTGGGGATCCAACAGCTACTGGCATTAACGTTGTGAGCGAGCAGTTTGGCTATTACATAAATTAGTTTGCTCTGGAGCCACCCTTCCTGAGCTAAGACAAAAATCTATGAGCTGGAGGCTAAAAGACTGTGAGCTAGCTCACATTAACTCAGCTTAGAGGGAACACTGCTCTTCATATGTAACTTTTTGAAGTGTGTGTATCTAAAACCCTTTTCACACAACAATTCTGCATATGCGCAAAGTATGGGAGGGAACAGAAATGTGCCCCCCGGCACTGGCCCTTGACTTTGATGCACTCATTGAGTTCCATGCATTCCTTGCCCGTGTGTGTGTGTGTGTGTGTGTGTGTGTGCAAGAACAAGTCCATTCCCAACTCCCCTTCAGAATGTTGTATGTACATGATATTGAGGCTTAAGTGTACTTCTAAAAATATCTGTGAATGCCATATAATCCTGTTGGTAAATGTATGCCATGTAAATGTTTTTAATCAGACTGACTACATCACCTTATCCCAATGTATGGCAGAATGGCCAAAAATGAAGTTTGTATATAGGCTTATTGTGAAGTGTCATATACTGAGGTCAGAAAAGCCACAATTCACCCTGCTGCGAACAATTTTGGACATAGTACACATGAGCAATACAATGAACTTTGGACTGCGGTCAGAACATCTGCTTTAGTCTTTTGAAGTTGTACAAACTGAATAGAGTATCTGGATTTTTTCCCCAGTTTAATTCAGTGACCTTGTAAATATTTATTAATAAACTGTGGGGTCTGTTTAGATAGAAGTCTAACCATTGTTGTGGAGATGCTGTCAATAAGCCACGCCTGGGCCAGTACAGATTTATTGCTACCTGGCCCATCAACTACGGCTCAGTAAATGACTATAAGAAGGACTAGCATACTCAGTGAACCCCCAGCTTCTCTCATTCATGGTTTTACAGGCTAATTTTTGAGGACCTTTAAGTCTGTTTAAACTAGGTTTGTCATCGGTCAAATGTAATATTGAGGCAAGGTGCAAATGGTTAAATGGGGGGAATGACTAGTAGGGATGCTCGAAACCTGCTGGTTTGGCTCATGTCCTGTTCACCAGTTGTGAACAGGGACCTGATTTTTTAGCAATCAGTTTGACTGGTCAATCTGCTCATTGGTATTAGACAGGTTGCTTCCAGTGTTCCCTCTAAGCTGAGTTACTGTGAGCTAGCTCAGTTTTTTAGACTCTGGCTCACACATTTTTGTCTTAGCTCAGGAAGGATGGCTCCAGAGCAAACTAGTTTATGCAGTAGCCAAATCGTTCACTCACAACTTTAATGCCAGTAGCGCACAAAGTAGAATTTTTGCTCACAAGACTCCACAGCTTAGAGGGAGCATTAGTTGCAGCCACTGTATTCCTTCCTAAGCATATAGCACAATTGTCTTTTTGTGCCCACCTACCTGTTCTCACAGCCAGAATACCTGCCAAACAGAGTCTTCTGATCTCTAACTTTGCTGTGTTTCATCCTTTGTCTAGACCAAGTCTTAGTATAAGGCAGCTTGATGTATTCATTTGGGTGTTCACAGAGAGGGTGCCAGACTAGCTTTCCCTTGCAGATAGTTGTTTTGGTCTTCAGTGCTGAACAACTTCTCTACACGGCTTTTATACTTCACTATTGTGAATGTTCTTAAATTGTGGAAGGGCTGTGTTCCTTTTTGGAAGTGTTACATTCCAGTTTTCACAATTATGTCAATTCACACATAATGCAAACCTATGGTTCAATTCTAACCGCAGTTGATCGATCATCTGACCTCACACCGATAGGGATAGCATGAACTGGCTTTAGTTCATGATGAATTTTGGGTGGTTCATGGGTTGCAAACTGAAGTTCATGGCAGGTCAACTGGCACAAACTTCCCACGAACTTTCAAGCTGTTTGTGGCAGTTCATGGCAGTTTGTGAGCAGATACATTTCCAGACAAACTGTCTCCACTCAATCAAAATGTTTACCAAACTGCAAAGCAAGAGGTTCCCGAAGCAACAGGTTTCATGTGCATTTGGTGTATGTAGCTTGCATTTTTGAACCTATGCCTGACATTTCCCCCAAATGCATTTTCCTGGGGGCATTTTTTTGGGGGGGGAATTGGACTCCCTAATCCCAATCTGTAGTGTGGAGTAGTAATGTGGAGTAGTAATGTGTAGTAGTAGTGTGTAGTAATGTGGAGGTCATGTAGAGGAGCATCAGGGGGCGGTCCCCTGTGAATTTGATGTCTCTAACTTTCACAGGGTCCATTCTACACACTCCTGAACCTCCCAAACCTGCACCTGACATTTCTCCACAAAGCACTTTCCTGGGGGCACCTTCTTTGGGGGATCATAACTTGGACCCCCATAAATCCAATCCTCACCAAACTTGGAGGGCAGGTAGAGGAGAGTCAGCTGGAGATCCCCTGTAGGTTTGGTGTCTCTACCACATCACAAACTTCACTAACTGAACCAGTTCATTTGGCCCCTAAATGTTTGTGACAGTTCGTGGTTTGCGAACTGGACGTGCCTCGAACCACAAACCAAACTGAACTGCATTTTCCTGGTTCATGCCCATCCCTACACACCAACTATAGACAGTTAGGGTACCTAAGACCAGGATAGGAGGCCAGAATGTGAAGCTGGTTTATTAAGCACAGTTAGTTTTCACTATGGTTTTGTGTTGTTGGATAAAGTGCCTTCTGGATATGGAGTAATGTTCCTCCCAGTTTGAGCTCTGCAGATTTGAAAGAGAAACTATTGAACGTGCAGTATCAGTAGTATTCGACAACCCATAGAATCTGTTTAATGTATAATGCAAATAATGATAATTGTTTCATAAATGTATGCCCTAGCTCTCAAATATTCTGGTCTGGTAGTCTAGATCAAATCTTTGAAATCACAAGTTACAGGTTGCCAGTGAATCCTGAGCTAATAGTATTAAGCTGTTTCGGAGATGGAATGATGAGAAGGGACCTGGAAATGATGATAAGCTAATGGTAGAAAAAAATCTGCATTGCTGCCAACTGGAAGAATTAAAATTAGAATGAAAGTTCTCCAGCAAGGACAGAGTGAATTCATAAAATGTCAAAATTGTGTGAACTGGTTAAATCGACCTACTATGTGTAAACTCAGAGTACATTACATATTGGGATACATTTTCTGAATTTTGGGTGATATCTTTGATGTACTGGAAGATGGCAGTTGTCTATATGCTTTCTTTCATATAGTATTATGATCCCATAAATTTGAAATTAAGTTGCAGCTAACATTAATAGCTGCGGTGGCTCAAGTGGTTAAGACGCTGAACTGCAGGCTGTGGAAGGTCAGTAGTTCAGCAGTTCGAGACCCGGGTGCCGCATGATGGAGTAAGCTCCCATCTCTAGTTCTAGCTCCTGCCAGCCTAGCAGTTCGAAAGCAAGAAATTGCAAGTAGATAAATAGGTACCGCTTCGGTGGGAAGGTAACAGCGTTCCGTGCGCCTTGGTGTTTAGTCATGCCGGCCACATGACCACGGAAACGTCTTCGGACAGCGCTGGCTCTCTTCGGCTTTGAAACGGAGATGAGCACCGCAACCCTAGAGTCGGACTCGACTGGCTTTCGAGCAAGGGAACCTTTACCTTTACCTTTTAATGTTAATAGTCACTATTGTTTTATCAATAAATTATATATAAAAATCAGTCTTCGTCTCAGATTTGGACTGGTTAGCCTCAGCAGCCTTCTCCTTCTGACAGTCATTTACATTTGCCTTCCAATTCATCATTAGACAGTGCCTTCCAATTCATCATTGGACAGTGCCCAGTCACCACTGTCTTTGTCCAAATCTGTGCAGAGCCAGTAGGTACTCTGTCTGTACTTCTGCAATTTTTTCTTGCTGTTTACATATTTTCTTCAGTTCTTTGTGCTGGCTTGCTGTTTTCCAATCAATTCTTGCTCCAGTATCTAAAACAACTTCTCAGGTGTTTTCTCAGTCCCATTGTCCCACAAGTTTGTAATATGACCACTTTCTCCTTCTTCTACTGTAGGAAGGACTGCTTTTTCTTATATGGCTGCGGTTTAAACTTCAGGGACTCTAGCTGATACCTTGGCTTCATGATGAGGTTGCTCATGATGGTGCAGTCTCTTGTCTTTACCTTTGGTAAAGCTTCTTGGCTCTCTGGTCCTGTAAACACAGGACTGGCAGTTGCAGTTAAACATGGAAACAAGTTCTAATCCCAGATGTAGAAATATGACCCAAATGAAGTTAGAGAAGTTGCTACCAGTCGCAATGTAGTCACATAGAAATTGGCTTCAGCAAGTCCTGATTAAATGCATATCCAGTGAAACCCTGTCCCCAAATGTTACAATATCAATTAAACATTGCTGGAACTTCTGAATATGTCTTTCAAACACACCAAAGGGGAGTGGGGGATGATGGCCCTTCTCCACTTTTTGGTCACAAAAGAGTGATCCCAACTGTGAGTTTCAAATCAACACAGCTGTCCTACTTTCTAAAATAAATAAAGATTAGAGGAAATCTCAGAAAGGAAATCAAAATTGAATGAGGATCAACTTCTAACTTGCTCGAGGCAATGCTATTAATAGATTTGTTTGTAGATTTGCAAGAGTGAGGCTCTTCTTCGTGTTGGATCTATGGATATAAAAGCTGGCTACGGAGCCTAGCATACATGTTCTCTTTGGGTAATGCTGTGAGTTAACCAAGATCTCAGCAATCAAGATATTGTAATAATTGATTCTTACATTTGCTACAGACTGACTAGCGCTATCACAGTAGGATGGAAGGAGAGACATACCTTTTTCCCCCCTTAGAAATCTCAATTGATTAAAAATGTGGACTATTGAACAATCTGTTTTTAAATAGTTCACCAAGACTAATGGAACTGAAACCTTGTAAACTGGGTATAATAACTTTATGGGAAACTGATATATAGGTTTTCTGGGAACTAAAGAGGCCCATGAGTAGAGAAATGTCTTGGAACTCATTGTCTTTGAAGCTCATATAGAGATGGGGAAGGAGATATGAGCATTAGATGGTTTCTGGATCAGCTATCAGGATGCGTGCATTTGCCAGTTAGGGTCTTCCTACCTCTAGTTGTTTAGATCAGGAACTATTCACCTAGCTACCACCAGCCTCTGACTTACTCCGCATTAGCATTTTGTCAGTACTGAATTTCAAAATGTAACCATGTTATATATTGCTAGTCCACAGTGGCTATGAACTGTATAATATGTCAGCCTTTTTATTAAATCTGTTTAAAGGTTTTTATAACCTATCTTTCTTTTGATGAAACCAAGGTAAACAAAACAATGTAATTAAAAAAATAACAAGTTCTCAATGAGTAAAACTAAATATACACTTAGGGAAGGAGTCTAGCTTGCACTGGAAATATGTGACTGCCCTGTGCTATCCTCCTCCCTACCCCAAATTATATAGATTGACCTCTGCCATGCCCTTCTCCTAGTTCATGAACTGGAAGGTTATCTTGAGGTCACATCATCCATGGATGGAGAATGGAATTAAGATTAATTTGGTGAGCCGTGCAATTCGCCCAGCCTCCCCCACTTTGGCCCCCCATTTTGTATCCTTTGGGAGGATGATCCTTTTAAGATGAGCAACAAAACAGAGCAGGCTAAATCTTGACAGGTTTGACGTCTGTTCAAAAATAAACAGGTGGGTCGTCCCCTTGGTCTGAAGCAACAAAACAAAGTTTGGTCTTAAAGGTGCCACTGGACTAAAAAATAAACAGTTAGCTGGTGAAGTGTTTTGATACACCCCTAAAGCTTGCTTGAAAGCAGTGGGAGAAGTATGTGACACAAGATTAGCTAATCAGATCTTGGTTAACATGCTCTTTGGGATAATGAGGGTTGACATTATTTGTTTCAATAGAATAAAATCTGTCTGCAAGTGATTATAAACCTGGAAGGTGAGAAAAGATGTGTTACTTTTGATTGCTATGAATAATAATCCAAATTGCGGTAATCTGAAGTTCAGTAAAACAGAAGACTTTATTAAATTGTCGTGCAGCTGCTTTATATTGTGCATTTGGCCAAGTTTCATAATGGCCCCTCTTCACTTTATAATCAGTTTTCCTGTTTGTGTGAGCCACACTGTCACGAGAAGGTAAGAGCTCTTTTTAAATCCTGCATTAATACAATCTGCAGAAACTTGGAAGGGGATATAAGAACGGGTTTGCTACTTGCCATTGTTCTCTCCCCCGTACAAAAATGTTATTTCATACTCGTATTGCCTTTGGTTCACTGTCTTAAAGGGGCAGCTAAATAAACAAGAACATTAGTTGTTCCCAATTAGTTTGTTTCTTTCAGTCTCTGCCTCAATTTCTGGTTTTCCCTCTGTGTGTGACCCACACAGAATCCCAAAAGGCAGAATCCCAAATCTGAGAGAGTGGTGTTTTAACTGGATTTGAGGGCAGATTGAGAGGAACACAGCTGCCATGAAGAGTGTTTAGCTCTTCATCACACCTTGGGTATGTATCTTGGGTGTGGCCAGGAGGCACAAGGCCTTGGGTGCAAACCAAAGGGCAACAGCCAAAGGACTGCTGATCCTTGGCTCTTGCGCTGTGGCTAGGGTTGCCAAGTGTAAATTCCTCCGGAGCGGGGGACTCCCGTCCAGCGTCTGGAGCACGCGCCACACGCACATCACCTGAAAGTGACGTGGTGACGCCGGGCACGCTGGGGGCGGGGCCACAACCATCCGAGGGAAAACCATAGAGTTTTCCCTTGGATGACCGTGGCCCCGCCCCGAGCGTGCCCGGCGTCACCACGTCACTTCCGGGTGACGCACACGTCGGGGTGGGGTTCCCCCCAGGGCCCGATCCGCCAGCGGTGGGGAACGGGCCTCTGGGGCGGGGGTTTCCTTGCCCCCCGGGGGGACTTGGCAAGCCTAGCTGTGGCTTATACTCTAGGACAACTGGTCCACTTGATCCCAGACCTGAGTCCAATCTCAAGATTCTTCTTGTCATTTTTGTATATTTAAAATGTATTTCTTTCATTGCACTTACTTTACTTTTGTTGAAAGCTGCTTGTTGAAAGGGAGCGAAGTGGCCAAATCATATACTAGGGCTGCCGATCACACGTGCCTTTAGATCCAACATAGGTGCGAATGCCTGATGGATCTAAAGGGCACCCTCAGACCGCAACATCTGCTAATTCTGAAGAAGACAGAGTCAGGATTCAAAATGATCTAGATAGGCTGGAACGGTGGGCTGAGACAAATAAAATGAATTTCAATAGAGATAAGTGCAAAGTCCTACACTTAGGTACAAAAAAATCAAAGGCACAGATATAGAATGGGAGGGACTTGGCTTGACAGCTGCCCATGTGAAAGGGATCTAGGTGTTCTGGTTGATCACAAGCTAAACATGAGCATGCAGTGTGATGTGACTGCAAAGAAAGCTAATGCAATCTTAGGATGCACTAACAGAAGCATTGTGTCCAGATCATGGGAGGTGGTAGTTCTGCTATAATCTGCTATGGTCAGACCTCACCTGGAGTACTGTGTCCAGTTTTAGGCATAGGGTTGCCAAATCGGTTCGACTCACCGGCGGGGGAGGCTCCTTCCCGTCCGGGAGTCGTTGCAGAGCGTGTGCGCGCCGCCGGGACGTCACCGGAAGTGACGTCACACGCTGGGCGGGGCCACACCATTTGAGGGGAAAACAAAGAGTTTTCCCCTCAAATGGCGTGGCCCCGCCCCCAGCGTGCGACGTCACTTCCGGTGATGCGCACGCGGGGGTGGGGTTTCCCCCGGGCCCCGATTCCGGCGCGCCGGGAATCGGGGCGCCGAAGCGGGGGAATCCCCGCCCCCCGGCTGCATTTGGCAGCCCTATTTAGGCACCACATTTTAGGAAGGATGTTGACAAGCTCAAGCGTGTCCAAA
The DNA here is from genome assembly GCF_001447785.1 of Gekko japonicus. Classification (NCBI taxonomy): domain Eukaryota; kingdom Metazoa; phylum Chordata; class Lepidosauria; order Squamata; family Gekkonidae; genus Gekko; species Gekko japonicus. Next base: position 73,135 of record NW_015169245.1, on the reverse strand, counting down.
AGAGGGCAACCAGGATGGTGAGAGTCTTATGGGAAAAGGCTGAAAGAGTTGGGTATGTTTAGCCTGGGAAAGAGAAGGCTTAGAGGGGACATGATTGTAGTCTTCAAGTATTTGAAGGGCTGTCATGTAGAAGATGGAGTGGATCTATTCTCTCTTGCTCCGGATTGCAAGACTAGATCTAATGGGTGGAAATTACAAGGGAGTCGTTACCGGCTAAATATCAGGAGAAACTTCCTAACTGTAAGAGTGGTTGAGCAGTGGAGGTGGTGGATGCTCCTTCGCTGGACATTTTCAAGTGGGGGCTGGACAACCATCTTTCAGGTATGTTGTAGGGCTATCTTTCAGCTATGCTCCTGCAGAGTGCAGGGGGCTGAACTAGATGACCTGCAAGGTACCTTCCAACTCTAACATTCTATGATTATATTATCTGGGAAATGCCCTGCAGTCATAGGCAATCCGTGCTGCTCCGCTATGGAAGCGGAGTTAAAAGACACCAGGGAAAGTCCAGTAGTAAATGGGTTCCGACAGGCCATGGATGGACTTCCCCCCGTCCGATCGCGCAAGCACACTCTCATGCCATCGGAACAGTCTGATCAGGCCATCCCGGCTTGGTGCCTCCCCCCCCCCTTGCAGTATGCGCATCATTGCATACTCCATAGGGTGCCCTCAGTGCGGAAGTGCGATTCCTCATTTATGTGCATGGGAAACAAACGGCCAAAAAAACCTGACTCACCCTCCATTGTGTCTGACCACGCACTGACGGACTGTGCCCACAGCTACAAAGGGATGTGTGATCTCGCAACTGCATGTCAAATTCCTCTGGAGGAGACAGCCTCGCTTGCCCTCCACTCAAACTGGCATGTTTGACCATAGCCTAGCTAAAGTAAATAGCCGTTGCAGAAAGAACCAGTGGGGGAAAGTATTTCATCCTTCAGCTGATGTTCCTGGGAGTGTAGCCAGGGCCAGCTCGAGGTGTTTCTGCGCCCTAGGCGAGGCGCAGATGCCAACCTCCCGGTGGGGCCTGGAGACCCTTTTGCTGCCGCCGCCTCCTCCCCCCCAGGGGGGAGGGGGAGGGCGGGTGACCTGCGGCGGCGCCTCCTGCACCCCGGCCGGGCGTCCTCCTGCTTCTCCTGCTGGCGGCGTCCCTCCCTCCTTCCTTCCTCCCTCCCCTGCTTCCCTCCCTGCCTCGCCAGTGCAGAGGGGCGGGCGGGCAGAGACCAGGGCCTCGATCCCCACTGCCTTTCTTTTCTCTCTTGCCGGGAGGGGGGGCTCAGGTGCCACAGGGCCGGAGGGCGCAACCCCCCAGGGCTTCCCACCTCTGCTTGCTCATCAGCCGCCACCTCCTCCTCCTCCTGCGGCAGGGCCCAGCAGGGAAGCCATCATTCAGGGCTTTTGGCAGCAGCCCGGCCTTGCTCCCCTCCCCGGGCCCTTCCCATTGCGGTGGCAATCACCCAGTTAGGGTGGCCGGGGGGGCTTTTGGCGGGGGGCGGGGCGCAGTTTGGCACCCCTGAGGGCCAGCTCACCCTAGGCGATGACCTAGTTCGCCTAGCGGGTGAGCCGGCCCTGAGTGTAGCTTATACACTGTACCAAATTGGCACCTCTAGATTTCTTCTGTGGGGAAAATTGTGGTTCTGGGGAGGTGGGGAAGTTTGGGAAAACATTAGCCCTGACTCCCAATCCCTCTATAACAAGAATAAATTCCTCTGGACACAAAAGCAGACGTTACTATTCTTTAATTTTTTGAGTGTGTGTGAAGAACAATTTATTGCATGTGCTTTGAGAGCAGCATTAGTAAAAAAGCATAGCATGAATGAATGTGACAAAAGGCTATAATAAAAGGAGCAGCGGCAGCAGAGGCTAAAGCTGGTCGGTTCGACAGACCTTCTATGGGGATGAATTAGTTAATGCTTCTAAAGAGATTTAAAGCACGATACAAATGCTACACATTAATATTAGTATTCTTAGAAGCATCTAGAAAGGGTGGCGGTGGGGAACCCTGAAAGGCTGATCTTAAGTAGAGACACATCCTACAAAGATATTTATGCAACTTGTACTTCTTCCAACAATAAAGTAACCTGGGACGGGCTCTGTCTAGCCATGGCATTAACCAAGCTGAAATATGACAGTTTTATTTTAACATATTAAAATTACAGTTACATATTTTAACCAATAGAAAAGAGCAAGAGTCCAGTAGCACCTTAAAGACTAACAAAATATGTGGCAGGCTAGGAGCAATGACTAACAAAAGCTCATACCCTGTGACATATTTTGTTACTTTGGTGTAGTGGTTAAGTGCGCGGACTCTAATCTGGGACAACCGGGTCTGATTCCCCACTCCTCCACTTGCACCTGGCTGGATGACCGTGGGCAAGCCATAGTTCTGTCAGAGCTGTTCTTGAAAAAGAGCAGTGTCTGTCAGAGCTCTCTCAGCCCCACCTACCTCACAGGGTGTCTGTTGTGGGGAGGGGAAGGGAAAGGAGGTTGTAAGCCGCTCTGAGACTCCTTTGGGTAGTGAAGCCATTAAGGCGCTACTGGACTCTTGTTTTTTTCTACTGCTACCAACAGACTAACAAGGCTACCCATCTTGATCTTTATTTTAACCATTTATTACACTTAGCAAAACCCAAGACATACACTGGGGAAGATAGGCCCTCATCATTGTGAATGATGCTATACTGTCATGTTCTGAACGACCTTTAAGATTAAGAAGCTGAAAATGAAACAGGGATGGTCAAATGCCCTTAGATCCATGGGATATCCTTGTAGAAAAGAGAAGGAAGCAATACAGTGGTCCTAAGAACACTTTCCTCAGAGTGAAAGACCAAACAACTTGCGTTTTAAGAATTCACACGTTCTTTCTTTCTTTTGTTTGTTTTACATTAAAAAATTGTATTTTAAGTATCTTGAGCAATCCATATCATATTATATAACATCTGTATTTCTTGTATACAGTTAGTATGGTCCACATGTCAAGGAACCCTTCTCATCAGCAGTTTCCCCAGCAATTTATAGCTAAAGTTTGACTGCAGCCACAACTGAGAGAAAATTAGGTTTTCCATCTTGTAAAATAGAGGCAAATTAAACTTCCATATTCATCTTGATGAATTCCACAAGCAACTCCAGTTATTCAGTTCTGAAGAAGTGAGCAGTAACTCACGCGAGCTCCTACCCTGCTACAAATTTTGTTCATCCTTAAGGTGCTATTGGACTCTTACTCTTTTCTACAACTTCAGTTATGATTCTTCTAAATCATACAGTAGATGCTAGAAGGGCTGTTGTGAGCTCTTTGGCATTCAGCATGCAGGAATATAACTGTGCGGTGTCTTGTTCCATCAGAGTATGCTGGGTGGGAATTGTGCTGTCCTTAGGCCTTGAAGAACTAGGCAAAGGCAGACAAGCTTCCCACAAGAGGGGAACAAGTCTAATCAAGATGCAGTGAGTTTGTTGAGGAGCGGTTTGTTGGGGTTGATACTCCGCCATGTGAAAGTGCTTTGCCTTTTAATACACACAGAGTGACTGTTTATTCTGCCCCCCAGCAGTCATTCAACAATTTTCCACAGTGAATGCCAAGTCTTGATTTAGCAAATTATTCATATTAATGAGGGGGAAACTACGGTGGCCCGATCTGGAAACTTTGTATTGTATAAAAGAGACTATATCTTTGAGAAACGGAGGGGCTGGACTGAGAGGACAGAATCTGAGAAAGGTCTGGTGGGGAGACCTCCTGCCAGGTTCTCATATGTTGCAAACTGATATATATTCATTGACTTCAGTGGGGTTTTGCTAATTAATACCAGTCACTGTGACTCTGTGAGTTGTCATTTTTGTTCTTTCTCATACCATTCAATAGCTCATGTGACTTTTTTTTTTTTGCTAAGCATTCTTAATCATCATCATCATTGTATGGCATTGTGTGTAGTATAGCCAGGAGATCCTAAGATTGTCTGGCAGCCGGAAGTTCTAGCTCTTTAGTGTTATGCTCCACTAGGTTAGGCTTTCTTAAGGCAAGAGATGATATAGAGGTGGTTTGCCATTGCCTGCTACTGCGTCACGGCCCTGGTATCCCTTCGAGGGCGCCCTTCCAATTCCTAGCCACAGCCAACCCTGCTTAGCTTCTGAGATTCTGCAGATAGACTTGCTTGCACCTGCCTCAACTTACACTTCACCAATTTGACAATACTGTCTTAGAGTTATATCAAAGCTCTGTCTAACCAAAAGTGCTTGGATGGATTTCAGTTATTGTGGCCAAAGGATGTGAGCAAGTTGCTTGGAAAAGTCTGGCCTACCCCAGTAATGCTCTAACCTTGCCTTTCACGGCTTACTACATAAAGGTAACTATAAATAACATTTTCCCTGAGGGCCTGGAGTACTGAAATTACAATCACTGTATCCTATGCTCTGGCCTTGAATTTAAAAAAAAAAAAGACAGAGCATAAAAAGATGGTGGAAATATTAAAATATACAGAAATACTGGTAGTTTTGCTAAAATTTAATTAAATTGTGCTATATTAAGTGCAAGTGAGAATGTTCCTTTCCTGCTTCTCCAAGCTGTCAGGTCTACATATGCAACTAGGGTTGCCAGACCCCCGGTTGGTGCAGGGGGTCCCCTGATTTTGGGGGCTCCAATCCACCGCCGGCCAGCTGATTGGTGGGGGAAGCCCCACCCTAAAACAGCCCCCTCCCATGGTATCAGTGTGATGACATCACCCAGAAGTGACATCATCACTCTGGGCATGTCACGCTGTGACACTCTAGCATTTTGACCAAAACTCTATGGTAACCATAGAGTTTTGATCAAAATGCTAGAGCCGCCCTGAGCCTTTGGGGAGGGTGGGATATAAATCCAAAAATAAATCAATAAATAAAAATAAATCGCTGTGCAATGTGCCCAGCATGATGATGTCACTGCTAGGTGATGTCACAAGCCCAGTAAGACCTGGATACCCTACTGCCAACACCTTTCCTGGTACCCACCAAATGTCTTCGGAAAGTGAGTGGGACAAAGAGGGGGACTTGCCTGGCAGGTCTTCTGACTGGCCCCTGGAGATCTGATTGGCTGAGCAGATTAAAATAACGTTGCTTCAGCAGCAGCTACCACCAGTGTTTGTTGTATTCTCTCTCACTCCTCTTTCTCAGTGTATTTTTTTAAATTACCCCTCTACTCCCCTGCACTTCGGCTTCCTCTGTGTGTGTGGCTCCGCCTCCCACAGCAGCCATTTTGTGGTTGGTTGCACTTTCCGTGGCAGCCCCTGTAGATTGCGCCCACCCCCCTGTGTCAGAATGACAAAGGTGCCTGCGGGCTCAGAAAGGTTGGGGACCCCTGAATCACAGCATTAAAGTCTACTGTGCCTACAAGGTCTGTTTCAGTTTCTAGTAATGTTTGTGAAAACTGCTGGGCCTGAGACACTGTCAAGTGCAGTTTGTCATTCTGCAAACAGAGTTGTTCAAGAGACCATTTTTATAAAGGCTGTACTGGGTACCCACCCAATGGCAAACCGCTCTCCCTAGCTCACCTGATTGCCAGAGGGATTCGTCACTTTTCTATGCTTTCACCACCTAGAGGGCCAGCACTCCTCCCACTCTGTCTGCATTGCTGTTTACAACCTCCACCTAGTGCCACCCGTCTCCAACTTCTGCTCCGACTAGCCTCCACAGGGGCGACGTGTGGCACTTGTGCACTCCCAAAATCTAGAGATCTACTGACCTACCACCTCCCTCCCCCGGCATCCTTTTAGTAACATGTTTGTGTGGAGCTTACTGTGATGAAAGAGAACAAACTTGCAGCATTCAATCAAAATAATAAGAAATTTACTGAAAAGGAAATGTCCACATACCTATTCTGCACAGCAATGGATCAAGCAGGGTTAAAAAGTAAAGTTGTGTACACACTCTGTGTACACACGGGAGGGTATCCTCTGTCCCTTAGCTAAGCATACCCTGACTCCTGTTATTCTAGGCTAGGCTGTTTACTCTTAAAGTTACAGTTTTCTATTTGTCATCAATTACCTTGAGACTTTGTCCAGGCTGCCTGCCTTTTATTTGCTCCAGTTGGTAATGGCAGCCACCAAGATGCCCAAGTGTGACTGCTTCTCCCTCCATGTTACCATCAGTACACAATTCTTAAAATGGGCCTTGTTCCCATCATGTCTAGGGAATTTATTACCTGTCTCTTCTTACCTCCCCGTGGGTCAGTCCTTCTCTTCCTGACCTTCCCAGGAAGAGGTACCACCTAGCATTTGATATCCCCAAGTCTCTGTCACCTCTTAAGGGACACATTCTTGCCAGGGCATGAGATGACCCTTTGATTGTTCTCTCCTGGCTAAAATCTTTTGCATAACCAAGCCTAAAGTACTTGGTACTTATGAGAGACATTTCTTGCCCTTGTATCAACAGAGAAACTTACTAGAATGAATGTGGGAGTTTTGTGTGTTGGGGAGGTTTAGCCCCCAAACTCTCAATATTGTAATGTAGTCCAAAGTGGAGTGCATTTCTTCACACTCATGGAAAATGTGGGCACAAATCAATTAATGGGACTGAGGAAATACTGACTAGGGACCTCAAAATGTTGGCTATTACTGTAAATGGCGGCTGAACCCTAGTTCAGGAGAAAAACAGAATGCTCCTGTTTCAATCTCAATAACAATCTTGCCAACCGTGAACTGGATGTCTACTTTAATGGGACCTGACTTACACACAACCATACACCTAAGTACCTTGGCATTACCCTGGACAGGACCTTGAGCTATAAGCACCATCTTACCAATGTAGCAGGGAAATATGCATGCAAAACAACATTCTCCAAAAATTATGTGGTACAACTTGGGGTGTGTCTGTTGCAACACTTAGGTGCTCAGCTTTGGGGTTGGTGTATAGTACTCTGGAATATGGTGCTTCAGTGTGGCTCAACAGCCCCATGTCCACAAACTTTATGTTTAACTTAATACAACAATGAGAACCATCAGTGGATATATTAAATCCACTCCGACCTTTTGGCTACTCATATGGTGCCACATTGCTCCCCTGCATCTCCAAAGATAAGGTGCTCTTCTTCGTGAATATAGAAAGATCATTGAAAACAGAGTTGTATGTTTTCTATGTTTTTATGTGGTTTTAATTGTATTGAATTGTATATTGTTGGACTCTATTTATATTGTTGGAACCTGCCCTGAGCCCGTCAAGGGGAGGGCGGGATATAAATCCAAATAAATATAAACAAACATAATATCCACAAAGACATGGCTGATGCAGGCCTATCTAGACTAAGATCTCAACACCCAGCAATAAGATCTGCACAAATCCTGCAATCACAAAATATCAATCTAGAGAATGAATGGTTGCGAACATGGATGCAATCAGTTCCAACTGATATCTATAACCTGATAAAACCTGATAAACACTGACGAGAGTTCTGCAAGATTTGACTGGCTACATAAAGTATGGAAGATGGCTAATAGAATACGAACTGGCTTCGGCAGTTGTGCAGACCTGTTGTTTACATAGAGCAAAATACCAGGAACTGAATGTGATTGTGGTGCAGCCTGCCAAACTATTTTCCATCAATCACAGGCTTATGAGCATTGTGCTTTCAAGGGAGATGTGGCAGAGCTCTTTGAACTGTCCCCAGCTTCAATTGACTGGATTGAAAATTTGTATATCAGTATTTAGGGAGATTGCCCAATCAGTCTGCATACCTATTGTATCAACTTGGTGACATATTTTATATTATTATATGCTTCCTCTTACATACGATAAATAAATAATAGCTTTTCACTCAATCCTCCAGTTTGGTGTAGTGGTTAAGTGTGCGGACTCTAATCTGGGAGAACCGGGTTTGATTCCCCACTCCTCCACTTGCACCTGCTGATGTGACCTTGGGTCAGTCACAAGCTCTGGCACAGCTGTCCTTGAAAAAGAGCAATCTGTGTCAAGAGTTCTCTCAGCCCCACCCATCTCACAGGGTGTCTGTTGTGGGGAGGGGAAGGGAAAGGAGTTTGTAAGCCGCTCTGAGACTCCAAGTGAAGGGCGGGGTATAAATCCAATCTCTTCTTCTCTTCTTCTTCTTCTTCTACTACTACAGCCCCCCATTCCACATGGCTTTGATCCAAGTAGGTCCCATGTTCCCCAGTATAGCCTTTTTAGTTTCCGAAGGGAACCCCTTCCTCCCCTTTTAACCGTTGGAAAAGTTGTTTGGATCCAACCCTTTGAGCAGCTTTGTCAGAAAAGGGAAATAAGGGCTTGCATGAAGCATTTTGTACTCAAATATAGATATCCAAGTAGTAAGCTGTGCCAGATTTCTTCATACCTCTCTCATCCTTTGATAGCGCATGATCAGAAACATCTGTCCTTTCATTCAGAAATAGACATTCCAGCTGGCAAAGGTACAAGGTAGGATAATGAGAGAGAAATTGGTTGGGATTACAGTGCCAAGTGGTGCTGTATGCTTCAGTGTATGGATCAGGAAGATAAATATCTAGGTACTAAAAACACAGGCATGCAATGGAGAAAACTGATTCTGTGTTCTGAGATTCATAGGAAATACATTTATTCAGCTTACTGATACACAGCCTTTTGCTGCATAAAGGCAGGATGAGTGATGAACATGTGAGAGTGGTGGCATTGTCAATTGTCAGTAGGTAGAAAGCCTCAGTTCAGTCCTCTAGAAACCTCTTATTGAAAAGGACAAGTTGTAGAAGGACACAACTGTATGCTTGTTTAACTTCCATTCACCTAATTTCATTGCATTGTCCTCAGACAATCATTTGCGGCAATTAGATCCTCGTAGGCCCCTGCCACACGGCAGGGGAAAAAGCGGCACGATGCGTGGCATTTAAAAGCCGCGCCAACGTTGACACAGCGCGGCGGGATCCCACGGATCCCCCGGGCGCGCCGCCTTTTCTCCCCGGCACGATTAGACGCCGGGGAGAAAACTCAGGTCGGATGCCGAGCCAGCCGAACCGCGCATGTCCGAGCATGCGCAGTTCGGCTCGGAGCCGGGGACGCGCCGGCACATCCTTGCGCCGACGATCATACACCCGGTTTGCGGCGCGGCAGGGAGAAGAACCACCTCGGTAGGTGGTTCCTCCTTGAGCCGCATCATCGAGGGAATGGGCCAGTTCGGGAACGGAAGCACCACGCTTCCCAGATGTTGTGGTGTGATCGCGCTGGTTTGATCCGCCCCCGAACTGTCCCACTACTGGGCCAAATCCCCTCGTGTGAACGGGGCCATAGTAAATGGTTTAGGGGCCTCTTGCTAGAATTTTGAGACTCTTTTGCCATATTTTTAATTAAGGAAGTGATAATAATGATTAATAATGAGAAAGGATGGTGAGAAAGAGACTAGACCATACAGCTCTCCTTTCTAACTGGCATGTCCCTGCTTCTGTGGCTATGGTCACACGAGCAGTTTGCAGCGATATTGTTGCAGTACCTTTGTGGATTTAAAGACCACGATCAGACAACGACATCTGCCTTCCATGCCCTAGTTGTGGCCACCCCATTTCACCCCACTTCAGAAGCAACCAGGCACCAGGGAAAGTCTTTACCGATGCCAGCACTTCCACTCCACTTTTCTGGCTGTCTGAACTCCCCTGTCATGAACTGAAGCCGGATGGGAAGTCTGAACCAGCAGATCCATTTCTACCGAGGGGTGTAGGTTTTTTTTTAGTAGCTGCTGATATACGCAGAAGCACATGAGTGCGTATGTGCATGTGCCCTCTTGTTTTTTAAAGAGACCAACTGGGCAGCACACTCCATGGTTGAGGCGCTGCAGCAATGTGTACACCTCACATTACTCTTATCTAGGAGAACCAGGTTTGATTCCCCACTCCTCCACTTGCACCTAGCTGGATGACCTTGGGCAAGCCGTAGCTCTGATAGGAGCTGTTCTTGAAAAAGAGCAGTTTCTGTCAAGAGCTCTCTCAGCCCCACCTACCTCACAGGGTGTCTGTTGTGGGGAGGGGAAGGGAAAGGAGTTTGTAAGCCGCTCTGAGACACCTTTGGGTAGTGAAGGGTGGGGTATAAATCCAATCTCTTCTTCTTCTTCTTCACCACTGGATGAGCATGCAGGGAAACCGCCACAAGTGTGCTGTCTGGTTGGTCCTTCCCGCAACAATTTGAACCGACGCACTTAGAGACGTGCCCAGACCGCACCTAACCTCCAGTGTGACCACAGCTTGTGCCTCCTTCCTTCCAAGCTGGCTTCTAGCAACCAAACTAAATGTGATGTTGGGAGATCCAGCATTTAAAAAGCAACGGCAGCTATGAAGAGTTTCCTCTGTCAAAACCACTCTTGGGCTACTATTAACCCTGAAAGGGGGGAAAGGCAAGAACTCTCTTAGCTTGTCTTTTTTTTTTTCCTCTGTAAAGATTTATAAAAGTTATCGAGTTAGACAAATTTAGTTATAGAAGCCCCACTGAAGGAAGGGTTACCCCCCTCAGTTCACAGCCCTGATCTAAATCAGCACCCCATTTTTCCTTTAAAATGTTGGAATGATTTATTCACATATCTCCCCAACCTTGTGCTTAGTTCAGCTCCTG
>NW_015169245.1:34291-62561 GCF_001447785.1 Gekko japonicus | reverse complement strand
AATTCAAATAGCTAAGGCTGTCCCTGGCTGAAGGATACGATGATTCAAAGCTCAAAGAAACGGCACAACCTCCCTCAGGCAAAGTACAATTAAATCCCTTGCATCATCACTTAATCTAAAAACATGTTTTCTCTTAAATTCAACTTCTCCCCAAATTACCAAACATACACCGTATCCTGGGCTGGATTGGTAAACATCTTTCATCTGTTCTGTCACAAATGAAGGCCGCTAGTGAGAAGAGGCTGCATGCAATGGTTGTTTTGTGACTGGGACATCTGGTAACACTGCTTCAGGTAGGAGGCCGAGCCAAGTTTCTTCTTACATCTCCACAGTCCCTATCCTTTTATAGACAGTCTAATCGGAAACATCTGTCCAGTCTTTCATTCAGAAATAAATGGTCCAACTGCCAAAGCAGCAGAGGTAACAGATAAACAAAGAAGTAGGTTGGGGGTTACAGAGCCAAGTGGTGCTCCATGCGGCCAGTATATTTGTCAAGAAGATCAATCACTTACCATTTATTTACTAGCAACAGGTATAAATGTTTTGCTAGGTTAACATTGCATACCTCTGCAGGAATCGTAGTCATATTACTGCTATGCGTCTTTGTGGAACACTGTGTAAAAAAAAACCTGATTCCAATTCTGTTTGGGGTAGAGAGCTAGTTTGGTGTAGTGGTTAAGATCATGGACTCTAACCTGGGAGAACCAGGTTTGATTCCCCACTCCTCCACATGCAGCTACTGGTGTGACCTTGGGTCAGTCATAAATTCTTTCAGAGCTGTTCTCACAGGAGCAGTCCTCAAAAGAGCTCTCTCAGCCCCACCTAACTCACAGGGTGTCTGTTGTGGGGAGGGGAAGGGAAAGGAGATTGTAAGATGCTCAGAGACTCCTTCGGGTAGTAAAGGACAGGGTATAAATCCATCTCCTCCTCCTCCTCCTCTTCTTCTTCATTTTGTTCTTCATCGTCGTCGTCTTCTTCTTTGTAGTTAAAAAAACTTGAAGATTTGGGGTCAACTAGGAGAGTGTCAGATTTGGCCAACACAATTATGTAGATGGATATATGGCTATTTTGAGAAAAGTTGATGGAAACTGAGGTTATGGGGTAATGGCTGCTGGAAAAGGTTCTGCCCTTGATCAAGGAAAGGGCTACCATCTCTTCCCATGACCAACACAGATCACGTGCACCTTTCTCAGTGTAGCCATGGATGTAGGGCTGCCAGATCTGGATTGGAAAACACCTCAAGATTTGGGGGGGGTGGAGCCTGGAGAGGGCAGGGTTTGAGGAGGGGAGGGACCTCAGCATGGGACAGTGTCATAGAGTCCACCCTCCAAAGCAGCCATTTTCACCAGGGGAGCTGACCTTGGCCATCTGGAGATCAGTTGTAATAGTGGAAGATCTCCAGGTGCCACCTGGAAGTTGGCAACCCTACAGGGATGTGATTGTGTTGCAGAATCTGCCATTTCACTCAGTGGGGAAGTTCCTGGTGGGCTGCGGCCCTCAAGGGCTGCTGGCAGCCCGGAACAAGGAGTGCCAGGCCCCAATACCTTCTCTAGTACTGTAGGAGCTGCTTGGCTCTAGCCCTTGGCTCTAGTTGCCTCTTCCTGCAACATCACTGGAAATAATAGGTGAGTTGATGGTCACTAATGAATGGGTCTAAGCGGAGTGGCCCTTGTAGCGCTGGCTTGTGTAGTGCCATTGGGGCTGTTCAGCTTGGTTGCTTTCTGGGCCATTTAAAGTCCCCAGTCTACGCCTGGTTCCTCACTAGCCTATATCATGTTAATTATCAGACTGTGTGTGGCTCACATTCTAGCTTGCCTCCCCTTGGCTGATATATGTTGTCAATGTTTCTGTTTGCTACCAAATCTGTGATCAGCCCATCAAGTCACGTGGTCATCCATCATATGAGGAACACAACTACCTGTCTGTAAAGCTGAACTGTCGCACTCGTGGTACAATGCCCAACCTGGGTACACTGAAGTTTAGGGGTATGGCATTGGCTTCTATTGACACCACACAAAACCATAGTTTGAGCTCCGTGGCATTTAGAATCAAAGTCACGGACAGGCAGATGTGGTTTCAAAAGCTGCAAGTTTGCTTTCATTTTCCATCTGCTCATCACTACTGTTGGCTTGGTTCAACGTCATGCAAAACCATGGCTTGTTTTAACGATGGTGGCAGTCACACGGGCAAGATAACGTGTGGGGGTGTCATGAGTGCTGCTGAGGATGAGCTCCCGGCCCCAGCAGAACCCACACCTGACCCTGATGAAACCGCAGAGCCTGTCCGTGTATCCTTGCCACCCATCCCAGCAATAGCTGAGGAAGAATGACGCACGGCAGACAGCCCCTCTGACTCGCCTTCACAGGTGGCCTGTTTGTGGAGCCGGCTCCGTCAGGACTTAGCATCCCGGTGGCAGGAGGTGCACCTGCAGAGGTCCCTCAGCCCTGAGTTCTAGCAGAAGCCGGGATGCACGCGCTGAACGCTAATTGACAGCAGCCCTTGAGGGGTATTTCGCTCCCCACTCGATGCTGGTCCCTTGTGCCAGCAACTAGTCAACTTGATGACGCTTCCTCACCCACCTCGCCCATGTTCCCGGTTCCTGACTCGTGCTCTGAACTCTCAGCTCCTCGACCCCAGCTTTAACGACTACGCTTTCAGTTGGTGTGTTGGACACTGTTATTTGGCTCCTGTTTTGCTACCTCTTGGCTCTGACCTCGGACTGGACCTGGACTCTCTCTCTCTCACTCGGCCCGCACTCCAGCCCATGATGGGGGGGAGCGAGGCTATTTCCTCCGGAGGAATTTGACCCGCAGTTGCGTGATCACACACTCCTTTGAAGGTGCGGGGGCAGCCCACCAGTGCATGATCAGACGCAACTGCGGGTGAGTCTGGTTGGGGTTTTTTTTGCCATTTGTTCTCGATGTGCTTAAGCGGGGAATCAATGAATCGCATCTTAGCACTGTGCAATGATGTGCAATGATGTGCATACTGAGAAGGGGGGGACAACGGCATGGAGTCGGGATGGCCTGACCATACCATCCCGACGCCATGAGAGCACACTGGAGCGATCAGACAGGGGAAAGTCCGTCCGTGGCCCGTAGCAACCCCTTTGCTACCGGACTTTCCCTGGTGTCTTTTTACTCCACTTCTGCAGCAGAGCAAAATGGGTTGCCAACGGGTGCAAGGCACTTCCCAGATGTTCGTGTCTGATTGTGCCCTTTAAATCTACCCGGCATTCATGCCTGTGGCGCAGCTAATTGTGCGTGTGATCAAACTCTATGGTTAGTTTGTGAAATCAGACAATTATTCAAATCCTGGTTTGCCTTGACAACTGCTGGTTTCATCACCCCCCCTTCCTTCCTCTGCCTGCCCTGCACACTCACTTGGTAACCTAGCCTGTCCTGCGGAAGGGTGGCCAGCCATGGAACATGTCATGGTTAGGCCAAGATATCCACTTTCGTACATCACACAGAACCATAGTTAAGACTAATGGTAGTTAATAAACCAACTTTAAATTATGGTTTCAGGTCCTGCAGTGACATACCCTAAATAAACATAGGTAGCGGAGTGATCTGTGGTCAAATAGTTACATTAATAAAGTTTAATCAAATAATAATTTTGCAGTGTATCTGAATCAAACCGATCTCTGGCTCAGGGACATTCAGAACACTGACCATTATGAAGATTTCTCTATCTAGACCAGGGGTGTCAAACATAAGGCCCAGGTGCTGGAACCAGCTCATTCAGGGCTCTTATGTGGCCCACGAACAACTACTCCAAGGGAGGGAACTGGAGACTGTTCAGGGGGAGTGGGCGGAGCCACTCCAATTGTGGCTTCAGCATGGTGGAACAACCTTGTCTGCAGTAGTCAAGCAGTGTGGGAGCATCTACCTAGTGCTTCACCGCTCTCTCTCCAGTCTGCCAGTATGGGCTTTCCTTTGCATCCCCTCCCAGCCCATGGGGCCTCGCAGTGAGGATACAACAACTCAGAGCTTACCAGCTGCTGTCCTTCATACAGTTTATATGTCTAGTACCTAGCATTACAGTTTATAGTACTAATGGCCCAGCCTGACAAAGTGACATTTTTGTCGGATCCAGCCCTCATAACAAATGAGTTCAACACCTCTGATCTAGACATTATGGCAAACCATTTCAAACTATGGTTTAGTTTAGTTTAGTTTAGTTTAGTTTCGTTTCGTTTCGTTTCGTTTCGTTTTCTGGTTTACTGACAGATTATATATTGTGGTTTCTCAATGCAGACATTGGGTGTAATAATCTGAACGGAGTCATTATCTTAAATCCAAAGCCTCTCTAGTTTAATTAGTTTCTATAACAGAAGAACTCTCTACCAAAGTGCTTTAAAAAAGGCAAAATCTCTCTTGTTTGAGAGCTGATGGTCAGTCTCAGGTTTACTCAAAAATCTCATGTCATTGGACATATTAGGCAGAAATGATGAGTTCCTATACAATCGATTCTAGATGCTGCCACCCATGCTACTTCAGTGTTCAGTCTTAATTGTAAAGTAACGTGGAATGCAGGAAGAGCATAAAGACTTGTAGGAATTAGATACAGGCAGGATTCATTATTTAACCATCCATCCAATCAAGAAAAGCATTCAAGTCTGTTTACAAAATTGTACTGAATTTAAATTTTCAGCACAATCCAAAATGAATAATACCAGCACGCTGTCAACAGTGAAACATCTGGAATTTCCCCCAAAAAAGTGTTATTATTATCCATATTTCCCTTGGGAGAGAGTTCCAACACTGTTACATCGCCTGGAGAAAATGTTCTGTTCTAGGAGCAGAATCTTGAACAAGATCTGGACAGTGGATCTCAGAGCAGTACGTGTCCACATGTGTATCTTGTGTGTGTGTGTGTGTGTGTGTGTGTGTGTGTGTGTGTGTGTGTGTTCTTCCGATTGGAGAGAGGCTGAGCCCAGGGTATTTGAGACTGGGTTCCATGGAGTCTGACAGAGAGCCATGGCAAATAATAAGTCTCTTCTCTGGAGTATTAGAAATCCTTTCCAGTTACCACAAATGTAATGACCACCACTATCATAAGGCAGCATCAAGCTGGTCGGCTTAGGAGGGATTTGGGCGGCCAGCAAGCAGATTGGCCAGCCCCAGCACCAAATGAGGGCTGCCGGGAGTGGGTGGGGCAAACGGAGGAGGTGAGGTGGGGTGAGCCAAGCGGAGCCCACTGGCCAGTCGGAGACCTGAGTGCTAACCGGGGGCAGTGCCGGTGGAGGAAATCAGGGGGAACATGGCACATGGCAAGACTCCTTGGAGGTCTCCAGCTGTGATGCTCTAGCCTTCATCTCTATGGCTTTCATAGAGACTAATGCTACAGCATCATAAAATGGCAGCCATTTTGTCCCCCGCTGGCCGGTTTTTGAAAAGCAGGGTGGGGATCTCAAATCAGGGGATCCCCTGCTCCCATCAGAGGGCTTGCAACCCTATAACCATCTGATGCAGTTTCACCATTGCCTGCTACAGAAGCTTGTTCTATTCATTTTGGTTCTAAGATTGTGATTCAGACTACTACCAACATCTGTATTTCCCCCCAAACAGGTTCATTTATGCTGGTTTATGGAGCCGGTACATAGTAACCTGTTTGTCAGGCTTCCTTTTCATTTTATAGGTGGAGCCCCCCATGCTATCATTGCAATAAATCATTAATATCTTGAGAACATTCCTTTTACAGATTAAAACATCAGTTTAGGACAATAAAATGTTACTAGATATACAATACTACTTTTAAAGTAATGTGTCCTTCAGTCACAAGCCAAGCGGTTATAAAACAAGAATATTTTGGCATCATGAGAGAGTAACGCGTTTAAACTTCTGAGCATAAAAGTAATATATCAGCTTGCATTCAATAAAAGATTTAACTGAATTCATGTTTAGATCTCTTTTAGACAGGTTTTATGTTGGTATTCGCACAGTTGTGCACAAGGCCAAAATTTCGCCTATTCATTTAAAATAGAACAAACAGCCATGATCACGCTTGGCTTTCTATCAGGTTTCAAGATTGTGAGTGGAAGATTGAAGAATGTCAAAATAATTAAAAGTAGAGGACGCAAATTCCTGGAGATATTGCTTCCTAAAAACAAAGGATATGATCCAACCAAAGTTAAGCCTCATTGGTTGTTGTTGTTTTTAATTAAACTGTTTACTGAAGATTGAAATAAAATACAATGCAGTACTTAGTAAAGCATGAATGAAAACTATTACAAAATAATCATTAATTCTGTGGTGAATCAAGGATTGCCCTTACAAGTTATCTGCTACTTTTGAGCTTATCATTCAAATAATTAAAAATAAATGGAGTTCAAGCCAGTTTTAAAGATCCTTCAACTACTTAACGGTAAAGATATAAGGTGTGTGAATCAATTTAAGGGTGCTTTCTGTAAAGTTCAAGACCATTTGGCCATAATACTAGTAGATGTAACCTGTCTATCTTGCTGCACAATCCAGTCTGAGGTCTTGCCCAGTAAAAAAATATTCCCAATATTCCCATTGGTTTTAATGGGAGAACTTTAAGCATATGTTTAATTATCTCCTTGAAATCAGTGGAACATAGACTGCAATTCTGTGTACAATTACTTAGAAGGAAGCACCAATGAATGCAGTGGGAGATGCTTATGAGTGAATATGGGGGATTTGGCAGTTAAAAGTGCTTAACTTTGGCTGCATCATGCCAGAAATCATCCAGAATTTTTTGGAAGTTGTTATTACCCCATAAAATCCAAATATTTTCCAGCATTTTACAACTTTCTTAGTTAAACAAAGCTCAGTTGGTGCCTTTAATTTATTCCACACGAGATAATCTTGAGGAATACTTAGGGAGCCGTGACAAGCATTCAGAAACATATGAAGTTTAATATGAAGTTATTTTCTTCATTTGTTTAAATATATAAGTGAAGTATGATGAACAGTAATACATCCAAGCAGGTCATTCTCAGACATATCCAGTATCCTGTAGAAATTCAGGAAGTGGAAGAAATAACCGATTGAACTGTCTGCTAGTGTTACATTGCTGCATTCTGGACTGCTACATTTTGTGAAGTGCTTGGAAGCCTGGAGGATATCTTGGAGCTCTTTTATATCTTCGTTAGATTTCTAAGAATCAAAGCTTTGTTTGGGTTTCTTGGTTTTGTTTTTGGCATGTCTCTAATTCACAAAGATATGGGGAAAGTATAAAAACTTGAAGGCAGAATATTTGTTCAGAGGTGTTCCCAACACTTTTAGACAGCAAACAAATATATCCCCAAATTTAGTCCATTTGCAAATCAACGCTGTTTCTAGTGGTAAACTAGCTGACCCCCATGTGGACAATGAAATGTGCGCACTGGGTTTGCCAACAGGCAAAGTATCTATTTGTGGAACTTCTCAGTAATGCAGAAAAATATGACTTCGTACATTAACCAAAAGAAATAAAACCTTCTTCTGTTCTTAATAACTGTCTTTAGCTTTGATTGTTTGGGACTAGATAAGAAGAGAATGTTCAAATACACAGAAAAAGCACACGGTACTTGCTCTATGTCACAGTTTTCACAGTTTATGTAGCAAACTCCTTGAGTGACTTTACTTTAAACTTGCCTTTTATCTCAGTGATTAAATCTTGTCTCTCTCTTCCTCCCCCGTATTCCTATTCTGAGTCTGTATCATCTAGATAACCAGTTTATCCTCCCCTCATCAGCACAGTCTCTAAATCTGCTTCCACTGCAGCTGCCTAAATTGGTATTGTCAATGCCCCCCCATCCTCCTGGCTTTGCTTGATATTACTTCTCAAGAAGGTCCCTATTCATAACACCATAGGCTACATGCTGTGCATGTAGTTCACAACTCCAGTTCCTGGCGCCTTCAGCCGAAGGACCTCTGGTAGCAAGGCTGAGAAGGAGTTCTGTCTGAGATTTCAGATAGTCATTGTAAATTAGAGTAGACAGCATTGTGCTAGGCTGGTCAGTGATCACGGATCGTGATCTTAGATCTGACTTGGGATGCGAGAGCTTCAGATTCCCAAAGCTTGATCATTTCAACATTTTGATTTGCTCCAAGACTACTTTCCAACCATCCGCTTTCTACAGTTTTGGTCTTGTTTTTGTCAGTGTATGTCAGGGCTTGATCCTACAAAGACACCTTCATCCTGGAACAAAGACACCTCATCTCACCAATTCTCAATGCACAGCTGCTTCATTAGGTGGGGCGGAACAAGGAAGACTGCCCTTTGTACATCCGTTATTCTACAAGTAAGTTTTGTCTGATCCAGATAATAATTCATCACAGCTGCAAAACATGGTATTGAAACAGAGTTCATATTTGGGTGGGGCTACCTGGTGGCTCGCCAAGAAGCTCAAACATAAGTGGGTGGATGAAATAATATTTATACTTACACTAACCCTTTAAAAATGTACTAAAGTTTGCCTAATTCCCTCAAGTGTACTTGGGGAATCCAAACTGTTAATGTTGCTAACAGCACAGTTCTTCTCGTCCTAATTTTTCATTTCCCCCCCCCCTGTAAAACATCAACCGCTGTAGTTCCTTTTGCAGATTCCATCACACTTATTCATATTGAGCTGTAATGTAAGCCTGAATAGCCCCTACTGATTCAGACGGGTCATACCCTAGGTATTGCATAAAATAAATACAGGACTGAGGGAAAAGATTATAGTATTTAGTGGTAGCAGACCAAACCAATGAAGATACCAAACAATTATCCATTTGAGATTTCTGAAGACGTTTATTTGTGAAGTGATTTTGTAGTGATGGGAAAGGCAAAGCGGTGACACAAAAGGGCCGGGCAGCCAGAAAAGCAGCTTTTTGCCACAGACCAAGGGCCAAAATACAAAATACATGTGACACAACGGTCTGGGTGCCCAGCTTGACATCTAGTCACACATATGATCAGGGACGCTCAACTACCAAAGCATTCTGTTGCTATGTTTGGCTTGGGGGTGCTGTGAGGAAAAAGTAGGCACTTCCGGCTTCCCTCCCATGTTGTTTTTGCCAGTGGAGATGGCGGCGGGGGGCGTGTTTTTCCCTTCCTTGAGCTCCACATGTCTGAGAAAGGGGTAAACAACCCCCCCATAGCAATTTACAGTAACAAAAATAGTGTGGGGGGGAAGCCTGAAGCCCCTCTTTCCTCCTCACAGCACTCCCAAGCTGAACAGAGTGACAGAAGGCTTTGAAGGTGAGCTCCTCTGATCATACAAGTGACTACAAGTCAGACTGAGACCCATGACCCAACTCCTGTCACACTTAGAGTATCATGCATTTGGCCCTGACAGGGCAGTTCTAAGTAGTCTTAAAGGTAAAGGTTCCCTTGCTCGAAAGCCAGTCGAATCCGACTCTAGGGTTGCGGTGCTCATCTCCGTTTCAAAGCCGAAGAGCCAGCGCTGTCCGAAGACGTTTCCGTGGTCATGTGGCCAGCATGACTAAACACCAAGGTGCATGGAACGCTGTTACCTTCCCACTGAAGTGGTACCTATTTATCTACTTGCAATTTCTTGCTTTCGAACTGCTAGGTTGGCAGGAGCTGGAACTAGAGATGGGAGCTCATTCCATCATGCGGCACCCGGGTCTCGACTGGCTTAGAAAGTTTACTCGCTTTACTCTGCTCTGGTTAGACCTCACTTAGAGTATTGTGTTCAGTTTGGAGCACCACAATTTAAGAAGGATATAGACGAGCTGGAACATGTCCAGAGGAAGGCAACAAAGATGGTGAGGGGTCTGGAGACCAAGTCCTATGAGGAAAGGTTGAAGGAGCTGGGTATGTTTAGCCTGGAGAGGAGACGACTGAGAGGTGATATGATAACCGTCTTCAAGTACTTGAAGGGCTGTCATATTGAGGATGGTGCTGAGTTGTTTTCTGTTGCTCCAGAAGGTCGGACCAGAACCAACAGGCTGAAATTAAATTAAAAGAGTTTTCTGCTAAACATTAGGAAGGAATTCCTGACAGAGCAGTTCCTCAGTGGGAAAGGCTGGGCTCTCCTTTGGAGGTTTTAAAACAGAGGTTAAGGTGACTCAAGTGGTTAAGACACTGAACTGCAGGCTGTGGAAGGTCAGTAGTTCAGCGGTTCAAGACCCGGGTGCCGCAAGACAGGGTGAGCTCCTGTCTCTAGTTCCAGCTCCTGCCAACCTAGCAGTTCGAAAGCAAGAAATTGCAAGTAGATAAATAGGGACCACTTTGGTGGGAAGGTAACAGCGTTCCGTGCGCCTTGGTGTTTAGTCATGCCGGCCACATGACCACGGAAACGTCTTCGGACAGCGCGGGCTCTACGGCTTTGAAACGGAGATGAGCACCGCAACCCTAGAGTCGGATTCGACTGGCTTTCGAGCAAGGGAACCTTTACCTTTACTAAGGTGACTATCTGACAACAATGCTGATTCTGGGAAATTAGGCAGACCATGAGAGGGAGGGCAGGAAGGGTTGCATCAGTCCTTAGTTCTTGTGGCCCTTTCTTACATGCCCAGGGAACTGCTGATCGCCACTTTGGGTTCAGGAAACAGTTTTTCCTCTAGGCCAGTTTGGCCAGGGATCCTGGAGGGTGGGGTTCTCCCCCCCCTCTCCTGGGCATGGAGCAGGTGTGGAGGGGAAGGTATTTGTGAATTTCCTGCACTGTGCAGGGGGTTGGAGTAGATGACCCTGGAGGTCCCTTCCAACTCTATGATTCTATGATTCTAAAGTGCTATTGTGCTTAGGATGGCACTGTAAGATACTTTGAGTTTAGAGAGATGTCCCCATTTGACTTCAGAAGACCATTTGACATCTTAGATGGAATGGATGGATGGTTTTCCTGAATCAACTTGAGGGGGGAGAGCCTCCGGTGACTCTAAACAAACCGGACCATCAGCATAGCTTTTATATATGGGAGAGAAGCTTTGAAGTGCACACCATTCTTGTTAAAGTCAGTTTCATCATGACTAAGGAAAGGATAAGGCTTTAAACCTGCCTTACCCCTAAAACAGTGCATCCTATCAGAAAAAAACCCCCCACTGCTGTGTGTTTTATACCCCATCTACACAGAACAGTGGTTCTTGTTTTCTTTAACCTGTGCAGGACCAGTTTCAATGAAGAAACGGCAAATGGCAAGTCAACCCTGCAGCACAAACAAGAATATCTTGATGCTGTCGAACATTGCAGGCACCGCCAGTTACAGAAAACCTTCCAGGCTCAAACGAACAGACAGCTCCATATGTCCTCTGGGCTTTTTCAGCACCTCCAAGTTTCCATGACAGACATCTTGTCATCCACCCACACGGAACATAATCAAGATTCAGTACATAGCCGTTATGAAGTGTTTGTTCCCAGGATGGTTACATTCAGCAAGCAAAGTTCTTGCAGGCTACGTAATGACTTCCAAGCATGTTAATATCCCCTTTACTTTTGTGAGTGTACGGCCTGTGACCTGAGCTTTTTAAGATGCTGAACTGGTAACGGTGACTCCTGCCCTGTGACTTCCTCACAGGTGGGTTCAATTCGGCACTGTTGCGGTTTTTCAGGAAATGATCTGCTCAGGTTTTCCTTCCCATGCACCTCTTTCTGTTTAACTTCATTTAAACATAAGGCAGGAGGAGGCGGTGGCACTGTGGTCTATGTGTGGTCTATAACGATTCTGTTCCCCTAGCACTGTGCCCCATCCAGGACACTACTCATTTTGAGGCTTGCCATTCTGTTAGTGTACGGCCCACCCTGGTGCTTCACAAACTCTCTAAGATGAGCTAACACGGGTGTCTCAGGGGAGGTGTACAGGACCCCTAGGCCGGTTCTCCTAGGGGACTTCAACATTGTTTTTTCAGGACTAACTCAGGAGGATTTATGGCCTCCATGACAACCATGGCCTGTCTCAGGTAATAACTGGTCCGACACTTTATGCAGGTCTCACTTGTGATCTGGTATTTTGTTCTGGGCAGAACGAATGTGATCTGAGGATGGAGGAAGGAATGGTGGTTCTTTTGTCATGGACAGATCACTACTTGCTTGGGTTTAGACTAGGCTTGCCAAGTCCCCCCGGGGGGCGGGGAAACCCCCATCCCAGAGGCCTGTTCCCCGCCACCGCCGGATCGGGCCCCGGGGGGAACTCCACCCCGACGTGCACGTCACCAGGAAGTGACGCGACCATGCCGGGCACGCTGAGGGCAGGGCCACGGTCTTCTGAGGGAAAACTCTATGGTTTTCCTTGGATGGTCGTGGCCCCGCCCCAGCGTGCCCAGCGTGGTCACGTCACTTTGTGGTGACGTGGATGCGGTGCGCGCGCTCCAGGATCAACACGGGAGTTCCCCCGCTTCAGGATAAGGTACAACTTGTTTAGACTTACAGGGATGCCAAGACTCCGCAGGGGTGAAGAAGAAGAGAAGAAGAGAAGAGATTGGATTTATACCCCGCCCTTCACTTGGAGTCTCAGAGCGGCTTACAAACTCCTTTCCCTTCCCCTCCCCACAACAGGCACCCTGTGAGGTGGGTGGGGCTGAGAGAACTCTGACACAAACGGCTCTTTTTCAAGGACAGCTGTGCCAGAGCTTGTAACTGACCAAAGGTCACATCAGCAGGTGCAAGTGGAGGAGTGGGAAATCAAACCCGGTTCTCCCAGATTAGAGTCCGCACACTTAACCACTACCCGGGGGGACTTGGCAAGCCTAGTCTAAACCCAAGCAAGTAGTGATCTGTCCATGAAGGGTTTGTTAAGATGATCCACCCCCAGAGCCAGATGTATCTGAATGGCTTTCTAATGGCTCTTTGATATGCGCCTCAATGTAGCATATCTGGAGGCGTACCGGTTGAAAGAGATTTCTTAGAACATTGGTTCGGACATGGATTTTGATCTCCACAATGGAAGAGTTTTGAAAAAGAGGACAGAAACTTGTTTATATGCCTGAGTTGTTGATTTATTATATAAATATATAATTTGTTTTATAAATTTGTCATATTGAGAACTTTGGAACTAGTACTGTTACAGTGTAACCTTGATTTATAGCTCATGATTGTTGCATTTTGAGAGTTAGGGAACTTCATGTGTTAACACTGTAACTCTGGCTTGGAGCCTTTGACTTTGGATTAAATACTTTTGGAGTCATTAGAAAACTTTGATAACTTGATATATATTGATTATATACACTTTTGTGGTATTTCAAAATATTTTATCTAAAAGCATTGATATAAGACTTGTAAACTGGATTCACAGGGTTCATTTGTGTTTGATAACTTGAACGCTGTGTTTTCCCCTTGTTTTATCTTTGTTTTCTCCGAGACAAACAGGTCTCTATTGTCTGGAGATCAGTTGTAATTCTGGGAGAGCTCCAGGCGCCACCTGGAGGTTGGCAACTCTACTATAAGAGGATCACTATGCCTGTGAATCCCAATACTGGGAGAATATGATAGTAACAGCATAGGGTTGTTTATTCATTTATTCATTTTAAGAAAGAAGGTTTGTGGTTAAAGGCCCCATTCACACGGAGGATTTGCCATGCTAAAGGCACAAATGGTAGGCGGATTTTCGGTTTGCGATCACACCGCAATATCTGGGAAGCATAGCGCACCCATAGCCAACCCGTGGCATCCCGCCAAAGATGCACAGTAAAAAATTACCTCCGAAAGTGCAGTAGTATCCAGAAAACGCACAGCAGAGGTGGGCATCTGATTGTGGGAGCGCTAGTATCCTGTGGCTTCCGGCGCTCGTCTGAGTCCCGTCGCAAACCAGATGGTTTTCCTAAGTGCATGCGCACAAACACTAAACTGGAAGCAGTGCTGCTCCGTGGAACTGCGCATGCACACAAACATGGAACACTTGCCGCGCGGCTTCTTTGCCAGCTCCAGCATCGCCGTGTGATCGCAAGCTTCCTGCCACAGTGCGAAGACTCGGGAGACCGTGTGATCGGGTTAACGTGCTTTATTTTGCCCCGGGGCAAACAGCCACGTCTCACCCCCGCGTTATCTGGCCCGTGTGACCGGGGCCTTAGAAAGGCAAGCAAAGTCACCCAAATGTGTGTCTGAAGAAACATGAAAACAAATTAAGGAAATCTACGAGCACCATTGAAACAGAAAATCTTAAACTGTATGCATTTAAACTGGGATGATAGCCTGTAACCAGGGGCACTATTGGGAGAGGATTCTTGCTTCCCGAAGATGTGATTGTTCACGTGAAATCAGAGCACAAAGCCCTGACAGGTTTTGCACATTGCTGGTTAAGCAATTGCTGAGCACCATAACAAGATTTGCATATCAAAAACAAAAAATCCCTTTGCTTTAAAAAAAATGGTGGAGGTGGAGATTGTGCCGATAACATTACTGGAGTACTTATGAGGTACAACACCCCCCCCCCAAATTGCTACAGACTTAAGAGACACTCCCCCTATATATCCAGGGCCCTGACCTACATAGCCCAAGATAGCCCAATCTCATCAGATCTTGGAAACTAAGCAGGGTCAGCCCAAGGAATACCAGGGTCATGACACAGAGGCAGGCAATGACAAACCACCTCTGAACCTCTCTTGTCTTGACAACCCAACGGGGTTGCCATAAGTCAGCTGTGATTCGATGGCACTCTGCACCACACATACCCAGGATATCTTTAACCTTTCTAAAAATCTTGCTCCCTGCCCCTAAAACCTGAAATGTTGGCTTTCTTTCGATGAATCAGAGAATGACATATTCATTGGTGAGGAGGCCATGTTCCATGCCAGACAGCTACATTCTTTATGTAGAAAATTTATATTCTGCCTCTCCAGAGACCTGCTTGAGGTAAGCAAAATGGTATAATAAAATCATAAAATCACAGCAGAAGAAAAAGCCATAAAAAGTTATGCAATAAAAACAAGCCAGAGGCACAAAAATAGCTTAAAACAAATAACTTAAAATCCAGCCGCTTAAAATTATGTTCAGAAAATAGTCTTCAGGCTAGAAGCAGGCCATAAAAACAGCTCAGAAAAACACAACTGGCCCTTTCCTTCCACCAGTTTATCCTGTCTCAAAACAGGGCCACCAAAAGGATGGAACCAGGGGGGACAATATTTGGGGAGGGGGCATGGAGCCAGACAAGTCATGTGATTTAATTTCATATGATGTTTGGATTGGATCTGGGAAGTGTGGAGTGGAGTAGGCAGAAGGAACTATTATCTAGGGGCCCACCAGGGTAATTTTGCACACAAATCCTTTGGTTGAATGATACTGACTGGCCAAACGCCTTTAAAAGGTTTGGTGGCTA
This sequence comes from Gekko japonicus, assembly GCF_001447785.1. Taxonomy (NCBI): domain Eukaryota; kingdom Metazoa; phylum Chordata; class Lepidosauria; order Squamata; family Gekkonidae; genus Gekko; species Gekko japonicus. Next base: position 47,356 of record NW_015169245.1, on the reverse strand, counting down.
AACAGGAATATAAACCTGGATTTCATGGGTCCTAGACCAGTACTCTAACCACTAAACAAAACTGGTTCTTTTTCTCATCTGCAGATAATGTGAAGTAATACCAAGATGCCTCTCAGTTATACTTCTAATTCTAGGGCAGGCATCTTCATTGCATATTACTTCAGCATCTTGCTACTAACCCAATCTGCTGGATGAAGAGCCAATTGATTTCCCCAAAAATATAATTTCAATTTTAGTCTGGCTGAAAGGGAGGAAAAATAAATCTGTTTTGCATTTCATTATGCAATATATTCTGTCTATTCCTCGATAATAAAGGGGGAAAAACCCTCTTGCTTTTAATGTGGATAGATTCAAACAAAGGATTTTGAAAGTTTCCAAATCCTCAAACTGCCTTGCTTGAATGTGTAACTATTCCCATATTTGTTAACCAAGAGAAAAAATTACACTGAAATGTCTACAGAATATAACCATAGAAAGGATTACAATTTTAGATCTCCAGTAGTTTCAAAGTCCTGTTCTATGCTCCCACTTCTACATGTCTTTAGCAAATAAACAAAAGGACTTTGCAGAAAAGTGATTTAAATTTGCTTTTCAACATTACAGAGGTGTTGTTTCAACAGTCAGCTGTAAAAAGAATTTTAAGTGATTTCCCCATAGCATTTAATAGAATTTTCCAGGAAAATTCCACCATTCCCATCTTCACAGGCAAGATCTTATTATGAATTTTTCTTCAGAAGCAAGTCTGAGTGGAAAAGGTTCTGCTTCTCCTTGCTGTTGTCCCTGTAATTTGTAGTTTCCTCCTTTCTTTTTAAACACCCCCCTTTTAAAAACAGCCGCAGCTTTCAGACTCCTGCCATTTTAATTAGCTGCTGTTTCTTCACTTTATGGTCAAGTTATTCTTTAATTGGCCCTTAATCAGGCAGTTCCTGCTTCATGCCTTTAATTACTGCTTTTCTCTTTGCAAGTTATTTTTGTGACTGTGATCATGCAGTTGTGACCAAACAAAGTTAATATTATTGTTGTTATTATTACGAAGCCAGATATTAAAGGATTCCCCTTCAGTGAAAGTGGCACTCCAACATGGTTTTAGAAAGGAAAAAGAGAGCCTGTGTTGTTGAAATGATCAGAGATAATTTGTTGAGGAGAAGCAGAGTTACAGGCAAACAATCACTGCAGTACTTCAGCACAATATATCACGATGCTCATCAATACCAGTACCCAATTCTGGCACCCACCAAGTAGAAAGAGGAGGAAGAGGAAGAGGAGGGAGGGGGAGGAGAAATTGGATTTATACCCCGCCCTTCACTCGGAGTCTCAGAGCGGCTTACAATCTCCATCCTTTCCTCGCCCCACAACAGACATCCTGTGAGGCAGGTGGGGCTGAGAGAGCTCTGAGAGAACTGTTCTTAAGAGAACAGCTCTGAGAGAACTTTGACTGACCCAAGGTCATCCAGCAGCTACATGTGGAGTAGTGAGGAATCAACCCCAGTTCTCCAGATTAGAGTCCGCCATTCTTAACCACTACAGCAAACTACACCAAGTTACCTCCTTGGATCAGAGAATGGGGGGGAGCAGAGGAGGGAGGGAAGAAGGTGGAATATTACCTACATTTTTCTGCATTGTGGAATCATCTGAGGTGGTTTAGTTCTATTGGTCTTCAGACTGGCACACCATCTACGGCTTGGAGGGAGATCCAAAGAAAGCACTTGAAAAGAGGGCCAGGTGGGTGATCCAACAACAATTCTAGACAATAAATCCGAAGAGGGAGTGAGGCTGGGACTGATGAGCATATAAGAACCATTGGCATGCAGACAGGAGGTGAGAAAGAATGCAGGCACGTTCTTATACAAGGTGGCAGTGTGCAAGATGGCGTGTGTCCCTGTGCGCAAGTTGGCAGTGTGCAGTTTGGCATCAGCAGGGGAGCCCGCTGATTATAGGTACCAGATTCAGTAGGAAACAAAGGCTGCTATTTGTGGGCTTGCCAGGAAGAGGGGGGAAGTCTGGGGAAGTCAGAATTAGTACTGAGAGTTTGGTGTAGTGGTTAAGAGCGTGGACTCTAATCTGGGAGAACCAGGTTTGATTCCCCACTCCTCCACATGCAGCTGCTGGTGTGACCTTGGGTCAGTCACAGGTTCTTTCAGAGCTGTTCTCTCAAGGGCAGTTCTCAAGACAGCTGTCTCAGGCCCACCCACCTCACAGAGTGTCTGTTGTGGGGAGGGGAAGGGAAAAAGATAGTAAACCACTCTGAGACTCCTTTGGGTAGTGAAGGGCGGGGTATGAATCCAATCTCCTCCTCCTCCTCCTCCTCCTTGTCTTCTTCTTCTTCTTCTGATTGGCACAGGATGAAGGGCAATGCTATTGGAGTCCTGCCTCTCCTCCAATCAGAGAACAAGGAAAGGGACTGGAGATGTGAAACAGGCAAGATTGGTCCACTGGAACAAGAACTGGCCATGAAAGAATCTTCTAGAATGAAGGGAATGAAGGCAGCCTTTGCCTAGACTACAGCTCTGAGTACTTGATGGGATACACAACAGAGATTTCTGTAAAATCTGCCAGATCATTCTGGGTCTGGCAGAGGCAGTTGGGCCAGGAACTAAACAAAATTGTGGGGAGTGATGCTAACAAAATGGCGGTATGTTGGTCTTGGCAGATCTTGAGACTTGCAGAAGTACCATACTCTCTTCAGTTTTCCTCCTATGGTTGCTCCTAGGCAGTGGGCAAGGGGATCTCTCTTCAAATGTGAACTGAAGAGATGTCTGTGGTTTTTTTCTGTCTAATCAAGAGTCAGACCTAACAGCTGTCATACCTTCATAACATTGACTCTGCTACAGTGCTGTTTATGTGGGGAAATTCTTGATGGCTTTCCAGAAACCGCAATTGATACAGAACATGGTCTTCTACTTTTTGCTTGGACGGTCAAAAACGGCACATTGCATCAATGTTCCGGTATCTACCAAAGTTGTTTATTGTCTTCTGGGAACAATTTAAGGTACTGGTTTGAACTCTTACATCCTTAAACAGCTTGACCTTACAAAGAGGATCTTCTCCCTTAGGCACTCACACAATCTTTAATATCAACCAAGAATATTCTCCTGACTTTGAATCAGGTTTAAATGGGAATGTGCCCTGCCAACATCCAAGTATTTTCAGCAAGCACTGGCAGCTTTGTGTGTGTGTGGGGGGGGGGGCACTTTTAAGGGACAGATAAGAGACGGGACACAGAAGTTAATCTTCTGTATGTCAAGAGGCCTTTTCAGACGTTACAGCCACACATCCCAGGAGCTCACCAGTGGGAGCTCATGCAACGACCCCAACATTTGCAGTTGCCATTTCATGCGAAGAGGCCAATGTATGGATTTTCTATGCATACACACTACACAACTTTGGTACACACTACACCAGGGGTGGCCAAACTCGCTTAACATAAGGGCTGCATAGAATAAACGTCAGATGTTTGAGAGCCACAAGACATGAACACATTTTACACACGTTTTTATTAAAATATGCAAATTTGCATTGTATTAACATTAAATGAGACTGCCAACAATAAAAACAAAAGGGGTAAAAACAGGTATTGATAATGATATTTATTTGTCTAAGAGAGAGAGAGAAAGAAAGGTGGAAAAAGAGAAAGTGGAAAGAAAGCAGATAGATGGGAGGGAGGGAGGGAGGGAGGGAGGGAGGAGAGGTGGAAAGAAAGCAACTTTAACTTTAAATGTATCCTCCAAGGCCCCTCCGCCACGCCAGCTGGCTTGACTTGGAGAAGGGATTTAAAGAGACAAATGCCTTCTCCAAGCTGCCTGGCAGGGGGGCTTTGAGAATGCATTTAAAGTTAAAGTCAGAGCTATTTTTGGGCAGGAACGCACAGGAACGGAGTTCCGGCTGGCTCCTGAGTTGGCCACACCCAGCAGGAACTCATTAGCATAATAGGCCACACCCAACAGCAGGAACTCATTAGGATTGGCTACATTAGGGGTGTGTGGCCTAACATGCAAAGGAGTCCCTGCTACAAAAAAAGGCCCTGGGTTTTGACAACAAACAAGGTAAACAGAATAACAAGCAAAAGGTGGGTGTGGCTGGATAACCACACTTCTGGCAACAGGGGGCTGTGACCTAATATGCTAATGATCTGTGGTGTCAGGGTGTGGCCTATTATGCTAATGAGTTCCTGCTGGGCTTTTTCTACAAAGAAAAGCCCTGGTTAAAGTTGCTTTCTTTCTCTGCTCTCCCCCCACACACCTCAAGCCTACCCAGGGAAGGGGACACTGGCTGGGGAAGGGAAGACTGATTGGGGGGGCATGCCTCCCCTCCCCTCCACTTCCCCAGCCGCCCTGCCGGGAGCCACACAACACGTGTGAAAGAGCTGCACGTGGCTCCCGAGCTGCAGTTTGGCCACCTCTGCGCTCCACGTTACCCTGCTGGCGTACACGGCATTGGTATACTCCTGTTCCATGTGGTTGCAATGTCTGAAAAGGACTTTCATGGGTTGGGTATTTTACCCTTTTGTTTTAATTGTGATTTAAAATGTTGCTACCTACCCATAGCCCTAGGGGCGGCAACAGGTAGGCAGTGAGCTCATGACACATCATCCTTTCTCATGCAACTCCTCTCAGGGCACATTTCACATCCATACGGCGCCTTTCAAAGAGTTTCAAACCTTGCGGGTTTTAACAGGAGCCTTTTTGTTGTGAGGGTTTGTTTTTCATTTGCCCCCTTTGTATTGTACAGCTGTTTACACAGAAATCCATTTCCCAAATAGAGGACACTGATTCAGACTTTTCTCTTTGAGAGGAAATAAGAACCGAATGCTGTTAACTTTTATAACTGTAACAAAAGGAATCAGGGCTGAGCGGGGAGTACATCGGTTTGGTCTCCCCCTGTAATTTGCCTACATGGCTGAGTTATTTATAACCTAAGCCACACATCTGCTTATTGAATGCATAGGCAATTTCGTCTGAATTGAAGCCTGAGTGTGTTTTTAGAAAAAGGTTAAAAGGTAGTGGTTTGTTTTTCTTTCGGTGCCTTTCTTATGTTGTGTACATCCAGCACCAGTCTTCCTTTTTCCCCTTTCCTGTTCCCTCTCCCCCCTCCTGAGTATTTTGCTGAGCTCCTGGATTCTATCTGTGTCTGTGAGAATTCATATTGGCTAGAGAAGTGTTTACCCATATGTGATTGGAGCACCAAGGACTTTTTAATGACCCGTCTTGGTGCCTTTGTGCTAAATCAGCTGGATTCTCTTTCCCTTTTTTCTACAGCTCAGAGGTACAATTAGGCATGTCCACTAAGGCTTGGGAGTCCTATTCTAGAAGTCTGGGTAAACCCAGCAAATCAAATCAAATAACCCCAAGATACTTCTCCAATAATGAGCGTTCAGATAGTTTTAAAAACTCACCTGCCCATCAAGAGATTATTTGCAATGGCCGCCTCGCTACGTATAACACTGTAAGTCTAGGTAAAAACATAGCTTTCATCTACTTTGTGTTCATTCCATAATTCCATATTTGGGGCACTTTCAGACTGTACACAGTTAAGAGCTGCCATCTTTTTGGTTAGACGGATAGTCATGTTAATCCTGGGATCCCAGATCACCGCAGACTGTGACAGCAGCCATGAAATTAAAAGATGCCTTCTCCTTTGGAGGAAAACGATGGCGAACCTAAACAGCATGATAAAAAGTAGAGACATCATCCTGCCAACAAAAGTCCGCATGGTCAAAGCAATGGTATTCCCAGTAGTCATGTATGGCTGTGAGAGTTGGACTATAAGGAAGGCCGAGCGCCGAAGGATAGATTCTTTGGAACTATGGTGCTGGAGAAGACGCTTGAGAGTCCCTTGGACTGCAAGGAGATCAAATCAGTCAGTCCTAAAAGAAATCAACCCTGACTGTTCCCTGGAAGGACAGATAATGAAACTGAAGCTCAAATACTTTGGCCACCCAATGAGAAGGGAGCACTCACTGGAGAAGACCCTGATGCTGGGAAAGATTGAAGGTCAAAGAAGACGGGGATGGCAGAGGATGAGATGGTTAGACAGTGTCATCGATGCAACGAACATGAAGTTGAGCCAACTTCAGAGGACGGCGGAAGACCGGAAGGCCTGGCGTGATCTGGTCCATGGGGTCGCGAAGAGTCGGACTCGACTGTGCGACTGAACAGCAACAACATGTTAATCCCCAGGAGCAGAACAAAGTTCAAGTTCAGTGGCACCTTAGACAGCCACAGAATCTTCCACAGTATCAGCAACATGAGCATTGGCAACACTGGAAAAATCTGTGATTCTCTAAGGCGCTACTTTTCCCAAAATGGATGGTGGAGGCTGGTCTGATCTTGTCAGGTCTGAGAAACTAAGCAGGGGCAGTCCCGGTCAGTGTGTGGATGGGAGGTAAAGGTAAAGGTTCCCTTGCTCGAAAGCCAGTCGAGTCCGACTCTAGGGTTGCGGTGCTCATCTCCGTTTCAAAGCTGAAGACCCAGCGCTGTCCGAAGATGTTTCCGTGGTCATGTGGCCGGCATGACTAAACACCAAAGCGCACGGAACGCTGTTACCATCCCACTGAAGTGGTACCTATTTATCTACTTGCAATTTCTTGCTTTCGAACTGCTAGGTTGGCAGGAGCTGGAACTAGAGATGGGAGCTCACTCCGTCATGCGGCACACTCGGGTCTCGAACTGCTGAACTACTGACCTTCTTCCACAGCTTGCAGTTCAGCGACTTAACCACTTGAGACCACCAAGGAAATCCAGTGTTGCTACATGGAAGCAGGCAAGGGCAAACCACCTCTGAACCTCTGTTGCCTCAAAACTCCTTCGTGGTTGCCATACGTTGGCTGTGACGTGACAAAGAGGACTACTGTACTTAAATTTTGTTCATCTTGTGTATGCATGTTTGTGCTCGTGCACTTTTGTACATTTAACAACCGCTTGACACGAAGAAAGTGAGCCGCTGAAGTTTTTGAGTCATTTAGGATTTCAGGAATAGCTTTGCCTGCTAGACTTCCTTTAGGCCAGGTTTGCTATCACAGGTCACTGGAACAGGGTCAGATTGGAGGAAGCAAACTAGAGTACCTTTGACCCAGCAACTTCCACACTGAGATCACAATGAGGAACCGTCCGGATGTGGAAACAGCCTAGGACCAACTTCCACAATTTGGGATTCGCAAAGCCAAACACATATCATGTTGCCTGCCAGGAGTTGAACCACTTCCCTCTTTTTGCAGACCCAGAATGGGATTTGTAAATTAATCTAAGACATGTTCAGCACTGAACAAGCAAAAAGTAAACAGGGACTGGTTATTCTAACATGGAAAACGAGGCAGTGGTTTCTCTTTCTCTGTCTGGACAAAGCAGAGTTTATAAACAGTTATAAAAGCAGCCCACCAAAAAAAAAAGTCTAACTCCTAATGCTGATAGTAGTTTGAGAACTGTCTAGGTTGGTCCCTAGTGATGCCCTATTCGGTTAGCTTCTCATGCTATCTGATCAGAGCTTTTTGCGCTACAGCACATAAAGAGGGCTAGGTAAACTTGTGGATGTCTCTGGGCCTATAGGAACAAAGCTTTTTTGGTAAACATGAAGCATAAGTCCTAGGGGAAAATCTAATTTGGTGTTCTTGACTTCTCCAAGCAATGAGAATGGCACCTACATGGATTTGGGTCCATTTGGAACTTTATTTACAAACGTAGCACAGGCAAAAAGACATCTGTACAGAGCAATGGATCCGCGACTCTACATGAGAACCCCATGAAGAGCTCCTAAACCTAGGTCAGTGGTGGCGAACCTATGGCACGGGTGCCAGAGGTGGCACTCAGAGCCCTCTCTGTGGGCACGCGTGCCATCGCTCCAGCCAGGCCCAGACCATCATTAAAGTGTCGAATTATCTGCCAATTTTAAGTAAATGAAAGCATTTGGGATTGCTTTCCTTACTTTGTTTGGATCATCTTAAGTCAATGTATGAGTTGTTTTTTTCTAAAGTAAAACCTCAGTATTCAGGTTAAATTACCGTGTTGGCACTTTGTGATAAATAAGTGGGTTTTGGGTCGCAGTTTGGGCACTCGGTCTCTAAAAGGTTCACCATCACTGCCCTAGGTGCTTCAGGCTCAGCACACTGTCTGCTTCTCTTTCAGCTAGAAACGACATTGCTATTTTGTCACACACAGACACACATCGGCCTCCTCTGCTCAGCTAGGAAGGAGCCACCTCCCCAGGCTTTGCCGGGGGTGGATGGCTTCAGCGGAACCACCAGAGGACCATCTCCTAACATTTAGTGCCCACTGGGAAAACATCAACACTAGTCAAGGCATGTTACATTCTTTTCTTATAGCGCTTGTCTCCAGTCCCCCCTAGGCTGAGCCATTAACAGTATGACATACTGGAAGCATCAGCTGCTATATAAAAAGAATGTTTAGCGAGGCCTCTGGTAGATGTCAGATGGCTGAAGGCCTGGAAGAGATTGGGTAGCCTTGTCCTGACTGTGACTGAGCCCAGCAGTCTTCTGACGCATCCTGAAGGACTCATGCTGCCTGATTTTGTGCACACTTATGTAAGTAGGCCTGATCGTGCAAGTTACAACAAGCAGTGTAATCATATGAAGCTGCCGTATGCTGATTCAGACCATTGGTACTCTCTTCTCCAACAGTGAAATGATCCTCCAGCACACAAGCATATTTCCTAGCATTCTCCACCTCAGTTAGCTGGAGATGCCAAGGACTGAACCTGGGATTTTCTGCATGCAAGTCACGCGATCCACCACTAAGCCAGCCTATGGCCTCTCTGCAGGTCCTAAGGAATTTATTCAGAGGTGAGTTGCTGTCTCTTCAATAGGATGCTGCCTAGTATGCTCAGGAGGACTGCGCTGCAATCTTAACTTGAAAGAGATTTCTGAGTGAATATGCTTGGGATCAGGTTGGTAGTCGGGAGGAAGGTTGACAACCTCAAGGTGGGATCTGGAATTCTCCTGGGATTACAACTGATTTTCAGAGTACAGAGAAGAAGAGAAGAGATTGGATTTATACCCCACCCTACACTACCCAAAGGTGTCTCAGAGCGGCTTACAAACTCCTTTCCCTTCCCTTCCCCACAACAGACACCCTGTGAGGTAGGTGGGGCTGAGAGAGCTCTTGACAGAAACTGCTCTTTTTCAAGGACAGCTCTTATCAGAACTACGGTTTGCCCAAGGTCATCCAGCCAGGTGCATGTGGAGGAGTGGGGAATCAAACCCGGTTCTCCTAGATTGGAGTCCGTGCACTTAACCACTACACCAAACTGGCTCCCTTGGAGGAAATGTGGCTTTGGGAGACAGGCTCTCCAAAGGGCAGGTATACCATAGAGTCTAGGAGAAATGGAAGTCCCAGAGAGACTTCGCATCCCTAGTGAGCTCCTCCCCCCCCCAGTTTCTGTATTCCTCAGGCATCATTCACAGATCTCCAGGAACCACCCAAGCTGGAGTTGACAACCTTACCTGAGAGTCTAATTGTACACAGTGGGACTTAGCAAACATGCTCAGGGTTGGCTATGCACTGAAAAGAATGTTAGTTACACTGTGAAAGTAACAAAGTTAATTCTTTCAGTTTCCTGAAGAGGAAAAGAAAACATGTATATTTAGACTTTGGAGCAGATGGATTCAAATTGCGAAGTGGATTCGTCATCATTCAACACATGACCTCGATCTAATCATACAATTCCCATGGGTGTCTGTGAGGGCTATGCACCTGGCCCGAAGGAAAAAAAATAAGTTCATTTTTGAACAAACAGGAATGAAGTATGTGTGTGTCCCAGTGCGGTGATCACATACTGTTTTACTCAATGCCCAGAAGATTTGGTAGTTCACATTTTTTTTACAAGTATTTTGGAGGAGGAGCACAGAGACCGAAACTCAGGGCACTGACTGAAAACTTGCTCTTTGCTGGCTAGATCTACTACACTATTAACTTAAAAGTCTCCAGGTGGGACCTGGAGATCCCCTGGAATTACAGTTCATCTCCAAACTACAGAGATCAGCGCGCTGGAATAAAATGGATGTTTTGGTGGGTGGACTCTATGAAGAAGAGAAGAGAAGAGATTGGATTTATACCCCGCCCTTCACTTGGAGTCTCAGAGCGGCTTACAAACTCCTTTCCCTTCCCCTCCTCACAACAGACACCCTGTGAGGTGGGTGGGGCTGAGAGAACTCTGACAGAAACTACTCTTTTTCAAGAACAGCTGTGCCAGGGCTTGTGACTGACCCAAATTCACATCAGCAGGTGCAAGTGGAGGAGTGGGGAATCAAACCCGGATCTCCCAGATTAGAGTCCGCACACTTAACCACTACACCAAACTGGCATTGTACCCCACTGAGGTCCCTGTCCCTCCCTAGGCTCCACCCTCAAATCTCCAGGAGTTTCCTAACCTGGATCTGGCATCCCTACGAACCTTCGCCGAGCTCGGGGAATAAATCCTACACATGCAGAGTAGCATTCCATGAAGTTTACTGCAGCAACAGAATTGCAAGGAGCGCTGCCTAGCTGTAGGCCTTCCAGTAATAGAGAGATTATCAAGCTATATCTACTTTACAGACAGACAAGAAGCATAACATGAGGCGGAAGAATACAAGAGAAGCATTCAACAAGCCCTGAACCGTAGAAATTAAATTGATTTTATGTGAATTGAATGGTTTATGCACATATGGTAAAATAGCCACATACTCAAGCTTCTGTTATACTCCAAATACAAATGAACTTGGAGGAACCTACACGCTTGAAGGGTTAAACCAGTTATTAGGTCAGAACATGGACTCATGTGGACACTTTGTTGCTGCAACATCTGTACAGGGTTGTGGACAAGACATAACCTCAAACCGCATCAGTTCTCTGTTGTGTGCAAAAAAATGTTTTCCTGTTGTTCTTGGAGTGGAGACCTACGTTATTACTGGGAGTTTTTTTAAAAAATGAGCTTGGTCTCTCACTTCTTCATCCCACCTACATAGTGGAGCTGAGGAATGAGAATAAAGGAAGGGCACTAAAATAAAAATATATTTAGAGTCCTAAACCTGAGAATTAACACTTATCCTTCAGAGCTGGCAGACTGCTTTACTACTTTCCATGTGGTGTTTTTCCTTGGCAGGGAAAAGCGATGAAACGATTTCTTATAAAAACTTTTATTTCTGGAGCCACAAGATCAATCATATCAACTCATCTCAGATTACACCCGTGATGTATCCAAAACTGTCTCAAGGGCATCATGCAATCATTTTGTTATAGAAGTAGTTCCATGTACATCAGTCCTGTTGAGCATACAAGAATCCAACTAAGGGAAAACACTAGATGCAATCTCTTCCTTCCATGAAATGCACATATGTTTTTCTGGAATGCCAAGATAAGATACCTGAAATCCTTCTCCTGGGTTGACCCTGATTCTGAACAGCATCTTGGTTCTGAGTACCTCTGCTCTCTGTTTAGAGAGCCTTTCCTTTGTCATTGCCCCTTGGTAATATAAATGCCTTCACCCTCTCTGCAAGATCTAGGAGCAGATTGGCCATTAAGGCCAGCAGGAAAAGTCCCAGTTGACTGATGGCCTGCCCCAAAAAGTTGGGAATTACAAGACCTTTGGTCCAACCCTCATTCATACATCAGAATTACATAGTGCATAGACAGGTTATTACAGTACAAACAGGATGGTGTGAATGTTATCATTACATGTCTTCCCCAAGGCCATGAGAATTAGAAATGGCGAAGTTCTCCCTGGCCTTTGTGGAGGAGGCTTCCTTTCACAGTGTTGCTAGCGCAGCTAATCTACAGTTCACCCCCTTCAGGAATGTCAGGGGAGGACCGCGTAGACAGCACCTGCAGGTGCGGAGATGAAGCTTGGGAATCAGAAGTAAAGAGCTCAAGCGGGGTAAACAATAACAGTGCGAAGCTATGTACATCAGAGACCCACAGTTACAAATACATGAGCAATAGTCAGGCTCAGGTCCAATCCTGACACTTCCCCTCATTTCCGCAGATGTTTTTGCAGTCCCAGGAGCAAAAATGCAGCTTGCCCCCCTCTTGTGGGGCAGCATGGAAATTCCCGGAAACAGGGAAGTCTGATGCTGCAGAGCAACAGGGGACAAACTGCGTTTTTGCGCCTGGGACTGCAAAAACATCTGCGGAAACGAGGGGGAGACAGGTTATTACAGTACAAACAGGATGGTGTGAATGTTATCATTACATGTCTTCCCCAAGGCCATGAGAATTAGAAATGGCGAAGTTCTCTCTGGCCTTTGTGGAGGAGGCTTCCTTTCACAGTGTTGCTAGCGCAGCTAATCTACAGTTCACCCCCTTCAGGAATGTCAGGGGAGGACCGCGTAGACAGCACCTGCAGGTGCGGAGATGAAGCTTGGGAATCAGAAGTAAAGAGCTCAAGCGGGGTAAACAATAACAGTGCGAAGCTATGTACATCAGAGACCCACAGTTACAAATACATGAGCAATAGTCAGGCTCAGGTCCAATCCTGACACTTCCCCTCATTTCCGCAGATGTTTTTGCAGTCCCAGGAGCAAAAATGCAGCTTGCCCCCCTCTTGTGGGGCAGCATGGAAATTCCCGGAAACAGGGAAGTCTGATGCTGCAGAGCAACAGGGGACAAACTGCGTTTTTGCGCCTGGGACTGCAAAAACATCTGCGGAAACGAGGGGGAGCAGCGGAGGAATACAAGTGCAGGCGCGGGGAGAGTCGTCCCTGTGGAAAACATCCGGGCTATTCAGACTGCTGTCTGTGGAATATGGCAAATGGATATTACCAGGGCTCTAGTCGGGGGGGAGCTCTCAGGTACGGAGCTCCGGAAGAGAACCTCTAGGGGGCGGGGCCGTCACGTGGTGAAGCCCCGCCCCCTTCTTTACCCCGCCCTCTGCTTCGATCCTCATTCCGTTTGGGAATGAGGATGAAGCAGGAGGGTAAGTAGCCGGGCCTTCTGACACACTTCCGGTGATGTCAGGGGGTGTGGCCTTCTGTCACTCCCGGTGATGTCAGGGGGCGTGGCATATGCAAATAAGTTATGCTAATGAGTTATGCTAATGAGCTCCGGCAGCTCTTTTTCTACAACAAGACCCCTGGATATT
>NW_015169245.1:4400-34278 GCF_001447785.1 Gekko japonicus | reverse complement strand
TCAGCAGGAGTGCCACCTCATTATCCTCAATCCCCTCCCTCCCCAGCAATATATCCCCGTTGGCACTGAACTTGAAGAACTTAAAGAAGGGAGACTGAAGGGCTCCTTCCTAATAGCTGCTGCTGCTGCTTGCAGATCTGCCCATCCCCACCGAAATGAAGATCCCAATCACATCTTCACTGCAGCCATGTAAAGATAGCACCACCGAGAAATAACTTGGTGTACATTTATGAGAGGGAGGGAAACAGTGGCCTAAAAACAAGGCCGCTCTAGCTAGAAAATGTAATCTCGAACTGCAGTCCTGCTGATTGTGTAATCCTCAGCAATAAAGCTTGAATGTCCCTTGCCTCCCCCCCCCCACAATCATTCCATATGGGCAACAGACCTCCACACCTCTGCAGATGGGACATGTTGGATAAGTGTTAAGTATTGCTTATTCTAAATTTAAACCAGCGAACTGCCAAATGACGCTTTCCCCCTGCACTGCTTTGTCTGTTATTTCCAGAGTTAGCTAAGTACTGACACATTTAATATCACATCAGTATAATCTGCTCTTCAAGCAGTCTGAATAAGAAGCCAACTTAAAAGCAGGGAGGAATCCTTTTTCAGCCAGTGCAGGGAAACTGAAATTGAGGCTGTTCTCTAGGGAATTCTTCATACTTGACCAGTCACTGCTGCTGTAATGCTTTCAGTTTTTGTAAACTGTGCAAGCACAAGCAAAGGAAAACAAGTATTACAACATATTTTTAGCATATTCTTCTTCTCTTCATATTAAAAAAGAGGGGAAAGCGCACCTGTGTTCCAACCTATATGGCCAGGGTCCGACATACCTAAGGGACCGCCTTTCCCCATATGTTTCCCCAAGGGCACTACGGTCGGGGACGCAACATCTCCTGGTGATTCCAGGCCCCAAAGATGCCAGATTTGCAGCAATCAGGGCCTTTTCGGTGGCGGCTCCTACCTGGTGGAATGAGCTCTCGGAGGAGATCCGGGCCTGCAGGACCTTGCGCAGTTCTGCAGGGCCTGTAAGACGGAGCTCTTCTGCCAGGCTTTCGAGTAGGAGCCACCACTGCTGCATCACCAACAACAACTAGGTTGGGCAACATTGGGGGGTGAGATAGCCCTTTGACAATGAATGATAGTGCTGCCTGGAACTGATATCACCGATCTGGGACCATTGCCATCAGGATGCCATCTTGTGATTGAAGACCTTTTTTTGAGACACCTAGAGCACCTTGTATTGTTATAAATGATTATAATTGATTGTGCCCAGTTTGTGAACCACCCTGAGCCCACTCGCGGGGAGGGCGGGTTATAAATCTCATAATAAATAATAAAATATAAATAAAAACCTGCTGAAGATAATGCTTAAGGTGAAGAGTAGTGAAAATGGGTCTCCATTGCATCAGGTGATAGAGAATGCTAGAGTGCCGATGGCGATGTGATGACATTAGTTGTCGGGTGCACCGAAGGTGACATTACTGCATCAATGGTGATGTCACTGCATAGCAAGTGAGGGTATCCTTGGACAAGTCTCCCACTGATTGACACCCTCACATTGTCAACCCTAGTGAAAAGAGCTATAACAGTTTTAGTGCACTGGGACTACCCAAGAAATATCTTATCACAATCGATCCAAATGTGGGGGTTTCGACAACAGGGACATGCTTGTGTCACTTTCCTGTTGCTGATGCAGCTGCAGATACAGCACAGTAGCAATGGGGCTTCCCGATGACAGGTTTTCCCCGCTGCTTCTCTGGCCCTGTCCCCTGGCAGTGGCCATTCCCCCACACACACACACTGGGACATTTTCATTTTTATGATTAAATTGGCAATGGAATATCATTTTATCAATATACCTTTGTAACATTATGTGTAACAGTCTCAATTATTAGTTTGCTTTCTTTCTTTTTAAAAAAGGAAGTCACTAGCCTCTTCCATTGCTAAGATATGTGTTCCTCTTATATCTCAGCAATGGAAGGAGATAGAGGTTTACTTTTAAGGGGAGTGGTGGCACAGTGAGTATATCCCACTGTCTTAACATCTGAACTGTGTTAGTTCAAGCCCCATGCTGGTGTGAGCAGCCAGCCTGTTGTCCCCAGCTCATTGTCCACCCAGCGATTCGAAAGCTTCGGCGAGTAGATAAAATGGGAACCACTCCTTAGAGAGGGTGGGCACGCCAACCTCCCTTGTGGGAGGGCGTTAGCTGATGGTTGGACGTCCTGGTCAAGGCTTGTAAGGCGAAACAGCTTCCCGGCTACGAAAAGAATGCCTGCAATGGATGTTCCGGCCAGGCGGTGGCAGTGTGGCGATTGACGTACGGGTCCTGAAGCCTGGCCAGCAAGCAGCCGTGCGGGAAAATGACGGAGCCAGCCAGAAGACGTCTACACCGGGCAGTGACAGCACGTGCAATTAAAATGAATATATGTTGTCTTCCCTATCCCCTACAAACATTGTTAGTCCCTTGTCTATATGGAGTAACTGTACATCGCTTTGAGCCCACTGGGGAAAGCGATTAATAAATGGAAAGTATTATTATTATTATTATTATTTTAAAAAAATTAAAGCTGGGAATTTAGAGTATCTGTTACAAACATTGTTATAATGATATATTGCTATAATAATATTCAGTTGCTGATTAAACAAAGAACAGTGGTGGGGGAAGGAAACCACTTCCATTGGGACATGGTCAGGGAAAATGGCTGCCACGTGAGTGCAAAAACACAAACTTTCTAACTCACACAGAGACATCCAAGTTTTACCACCTTTCCCAAAAACTTTGCAGCAAAGACGTTTTGAGAAAGACTGCAGAAAAGCTAGGGAAGCCCTATGAGGTGCACGAATGTACTGCAATTAGGGAAACGGGAAAAAACCACTTCCCAATAGGGTTACCAGCCACCCCATGGAGATGGGGATGCCCCACCCCCAGCTGGTGTTTCCCACTGCAACTCAGAGCAGTGACAGGAGAAAAATCAAATAACAACCAATGGGCAAACCTGGACATGATGTCACGTCTCTCTTGGAACTGGCACAAACTCTATGTTTTCCCCTGAAAGTGACATCAATCATCTCTAGGAATTGCCAAAATGCTATCGTTTTACCATAGAGTTTTGGCCAATTCCTACAGGGTGTGATGGCACTTCCAGGTTTACCAAGAAGTGATGTCATGCCATTGTGTGATGGCCACCACCCATGTTTCCCCCCATTCTCCCACTGGTTGCCAAGATGGGCCTGGCAATCCTGCTTCCTAACAACATTAATCCAGGACAGCTAAACTATATGAAAATGGCATGTATCTATTTCCATGGTCAACATCTAGGGGAGGTCTGCCAGCTGGAAGCAGAAACTGACTGAGCAAGCTACTAAGTGGTTCCCAAGAACATATCAAGTACCACATTGCCAAGAACACACACATTCCAAATTGCACTTTTGCAAAGTTAAAACGTAAGAATCCTGGTTACTGAGGGGGGGTGGAACCTTGACCACATTTTATCAAGGTGCATGCATTTGAATGACTAATCGGAGTCAGTCGAAGCTTTGAATCTATAATCTTGACTGCAGGGAAGGGAGGGAGGCACTGAGCCAGGTACTTACAAGGCACCATCAAGATTCAGTCCAAAGCTGCCTGCCTTCTAAATGGTTCCATGGCTACTTCCTCTGCTGGCCGGCCTCCGGGCCTGCTCTGTTCTTCTACTGTGGATCTTTGCATCTGCAGGAGGAATTCCTCAAGTAATAATTACCAAGTTACATGTTGATGGCAGGATCTGATAGGTGCAGTGGAACGGTGCACTGTTAAAATATTAGTAGGGGGGTAAAGGATTCCCTGAGCAGCTGTTCATTCAATTAAATGGAGGATCCCATGTCTACATTCTTGGACTCGATGAAATATTACTCCTAAAATTCTTTGGGGCTTTTTAAAGCAAATAAGTCATTTTATTTTACTGGTGGGGTCTCAATCAATGTTCAAAAGTTGTTTATGAACTGTTTTTCATTTTTTTAAAAAAAATGTCTACAGGACTTTATTATAGTATCTATAGCAACACATTTTTTTTTCCATCTATTGTATCATGAGTGCGATGCAAATGGTTCTGTGATGTGCCGTTCCCATTCTATTTCCTTGGGAATTGCCTGCAAACAAAGTAGAAATCCCCAGATTTACGGAGTAGCTATGATTTGGGGATAAAAGGAAAATGAGAGTCAATTATATTGGAGACAGCTTGATACTAGATTGGGGCAGCATTTGGATAAGAAGCCTTTTTTGTGTGTGTGTCTGCCTTGGTAAACGGAAGAGATACATATGGATTTGTAATCACTTGGTTCTTCTAACCACGGATGAGCAATCAACAACATCAGGAATCATGGTGTCCATTAATGTAGTTGATAGTGTCATTTGGTCACACTGAAAAAAATTACACTGGTGCAGTGAGACAAAAAGAAGAGTCAGTACTTCTGCCTTCTGCCCCCTTCCATAGAAGAAAGAAGAGATTGGATTTATACCCCGCCCTTCACTACCCAAAGGTGTCTCAGAGCGGTTTACAAACTCCTTTCCCTTCCTCTCCCCACAACAGACACCCTGTGAGGTGGGTGGGACTGAGAGAGCTCTAACAGAAACTGCTCTTTTTCAAGGACAGCTGTGCCAGAGCTTGTGACTGACCCAAGGTCACATCAGCAGGTGCAAGTGGAGGAGTGGGGAATCAAACCCGGTTCTCCCAGATTAGAGTCTGCACTCCTAACCACTACACCAAACTGAGGAAGAGGAAGAGGCTGGACAAGGATCTGAAAAACCAACAAATAATGAATGGCCTTTGCTGATTCAGCTGCTTCATATTTTAAATTCCAGCTCCCATGAGCAACTTTCCTTAAATAAAGACTTTAATCTTATGCATTCTTGGAGGTCAGTCCCACTAAAGCTATTTGACCAATTCTTACTTTCGCTTACTTTTTATTGAAGGTATTATGCCATAATGAGTCAATGTGAAAAACACGTATACATGTTAACAATGAGGAGAGAGGTCTTAGGAAGAAAGAAGAATGTTGTCAGCATTTATGAAGATATTTATACCCTATTCCCCCCCCAAAAAAATGGGAACCCAAAGTAGCTGACAACATTGTTCACACCTTCCTCCATTTCATCCTTACAACAAAGTAGGTTAGGCTGAGGTCTACCTCAGTGACTTTCCATGACCAAGTGGGGATCTCCCTGGATCTCAAGTGAGGATCTCAACCTGGATCTCCCTGTTCCTAGACTGAACTTCTAACCCAGGGGTCTCCAGCCTGTTCAAGCCTGAATGTGTCACCGGAATCCCAACACAGGGTGGTGGGCTCAACTACAAAATGGCTGCTGCGGGAGATGGGTGTACCTGTTCTAACCACTACACCGTGCTGGCTCTCTGTATTGCATCAGGTCTTTTCAAATATCTATGGTCAGTAAGAAAGAAAACAAAGGGGGAGAATTATCAGAATAACATTGTTCAGTGGAACCGAGTATCTGTGCATCAGATCAGGCTGTTAGTCACTTTGTTGGTTCAGCACTCCAATTAAATTCCTTTTAGCAGGATGGGGCTTCCTGTGTGAAGAGAAAGGAGTTCAAAAAAGGTGACCTTCAGAATCTGCATGAAGGTCTCAGTCACTTGTCAGGTCACAAAAGTCCTATGTTGTTGGTCTAAAGATGGAAATATGAACAGGTCTACACCCTCTCCACTGATGGAAACAGAATGCTGAAGAAAACCCTCCTGTAGCAAATAATGTACATGTTAAAATTTTCTAATGACCACGGAGCCACCTACATGAAAAATGACATCTCTAATTGGAGCTCCCTAAGAAGCGACTTGATCCCATTTTGCATGAGACACCAGAGATTATTCCAAAGCAAAGTTGCTGGAGAGAACAGGTCTGTCATTTGCATTAACTGACCAGATGCCTGGGGGCAGAGAGACTTGCTCGTACCTGGAATGTGCGTGGAAAGGAATAATGTGGTTTATTGTTAAACAGGGTGCTATGGTTTCCTCCTTTTTTTCTAAACCCATTTGCCATTTTTTTTGCCCCCCCCCCCCCCGGATAATAGCTATGTTCTCAAAACTCAGCAAATTTATCTCATTTTACCGTGCCGCTTCCTTGGCATTTTTGGGGCTTATTCAAATATGTATCACACAGTGCTGGACTTGCAGGATTGTATCACTTCACTTTTCAGGTGTGGGGGGATTACATCTTTGAATTCTCATCTATGTTTAAAAATAGAAAGATGGTGTATTCAGGAGAGGCTGTTAGGTCTCCCTGATATATTTGTGTTGCAAATGCAGAGTTTCTATGGGCACGGTATTCACATTTTTCTCCCCACTTATAAATTGAAGTGGTGCAGTCCACATTTCAGGACAATAGAGCCAGCCCTTAATTTACTACTGTAATTCAGCCGCAATAAGGACATTCTGTTGAGCATTTGTGCTTTTTTTAAAAAAAATTCATTTTTTATTAATTTTATAAATTAGAACAGACCTTAATAGCAATATAATAAAACATTTCGAGGTCAGTTCAAATCAGTTAACCTAACAAGCATATTCTATGAAATACCAGTAGTACAGTTGTTCAAGCTAGGTAATAGTACATTTGTAGGTAAAAGCACATTTGTGCTTTAATGGTTTTCTGATTTGTCTGCCATTTTAACCTTTGGTGTCCAATGAATGGAGCTTTGACTCTCCAAAGCTCATACCCTGAAATCTTGTTGGTCTCCAAAGTGCTACAGACGAAGACGAAGAAGAAGACGACGACGAAGAAGGAGGAGGAGGAGGAGGAGGAGGAGGGGGAGGGGGAGGAAGAAGAAGAAGAAGAGGAAGAAGAGGAGGAGGAGATTGGATTTATACCCCACCCTTCACTACCCAAAGGTGTCTCAGAGTGGCTTACAAACTCCTTTCCCTTCCCCTCCCCACAACAGACACCCTGTGGGGTAGGTGGGGCTGAGAGAGCTCTTGACAGAAACTGCTCTTTTTCAAGAACAGCTCTTGTCAGAACTACGGCTTGCCCAAGGTCATCCAGCCAGGTGCAAGTGGAGGAGTGGGGAATCCAACCCGGTTCTCCCAGATTAGAGTCCGCGCACTTAACCACTACACCAAACTGGACTTGAATCTAAATGTTTCAAGACTCTCGGTAGAAAATCCTAGCTTTTTAAATCAGACAGGCAAAATCAAATAACCAGGTGGGTGATTGGTCTGACTATACAAAGTAAATTATTAGTTAAGCACCTGTAAATCAGGTTGCCAGCCTCCAGGTGGTGGCTGGAGATCTCCCACTATTATTCCAGGTGACAGAGATAAGATCACCGAGAGAAAATGGCCACTTTGGATGGTGGACACTATGACATCATACTCCACTTCCCCTCCCCAAATTCCGTCCTGCTCAGGCTTCACCCCCCAAATCTCCAGGTATTTCCCAACCCAGAGCTGATGACCCTACCTAATAGTCTAGAAATTTCCCTTTTGTTCTGTTGGAAACTCATCGATGTACACATCTTGAGCGGCAGAAAATTCGTATTCATTTTTTTTAATGCGAGGGATAAAAGGACTGAAAGAAATGTTGCTACCACCAAAGTAATCTTAGGATCATTATGCCTAAGTAAATAAAACAAAGTTCCCAAAGTACAGGGGGATAACTGGCCAATAATAAATGTCTTGATATGGTAATCCCTAATATTGTAGGTGGATTTACTAGTTTCTTGGGAAACCTCATGCTTGTTATATTACCCAACCCCCGCATTAGGATTCGGAAACTTGATTTGTTCATTTGTTTTATTTCATGATTATTACTGAAAATAATTTTGTCGTAAGGAGGAGAGGGGTGTTAAAACATGATCCACTCTGGGTGTCAAATACTCTAGGTACGCCACTGCCTCAGCCCAGTTTCAGAGTGTTGGAAGTGAAGGGCTGTGCGACATCCCTTTGCACCACCAAGAACCCCAAAGGGGCAAATGAACCAGAAGGTCAAAAGGTCGGATTCCTCTACATCCTTCTTCTCATCTGTTCGGCTGCTGTCTCTTTGTTAGCCAGACTGCTATTCGCAGGGATCCTCCTTCCAGCTGCTTCCCCCATCTCTCTCTGATCGGGACCACGCTATGGCAGCACCAGGTGATCATGTCCCCCCCCCCAGCTGCCTTCTCAAGTGCTGAAAGTGCCCCCCCTGTGTTTTGACACTTGAAAAGGCACAGGGAATAAGATTGGCTGGTACCACTGCAGTTTTTAAATGATTAATTTGTCCTCTAAAACGGCAGTGATGGCTATGGGTTGGGCCCGGAGTTGCCATAATATGTAGTTTGGCTCTCTTTCTATCTGACCCCCATGACAGGAACATGTACTCTCAGAACCTCTCTTAGATAGAGAGTGACTACCTCCCCTTTCCCATCTCAGTATGGAGTTCTCGAACAATAAAGCATATCCATTTATTTTCTAAAGAAACAAGTCTCGTGTAGATGTTAGTCTAAAAGAGCCAGGTCCGTAGCCAGGATTTCCTTTTTCAGGGGGCATTTAAATTTCTTAGGGGGCACCAAGTTGATAAAATGAAAGCTAATTAAATTAACTGCCCCTTCTCCCCTCCTCCAGGAAGTCAGGCAAACGGCAAGGCAAGGCAGTGGAGGAGCATGTTTGGTGTAGTGGTTAAGTGTGCAGACTCTAATCTGGGAGAACCGGGTTTGATTCCCCACTCCTCCACTTGCACCTGGCTGGATGACCTTGGGCAAGCCATAACTCTGGCACAGCTGTCCTTGAAAAAGAGCAGTTTGTGTCAGAGTTCTCTCAGCCCCACCCACCTCCCAGGGTGTCTGTTGTGGGGAGGGGAAGGGAAAGGAGTTTGTAAGCCGCTCTGAGACTCCCTTGGGTAGTGAAGGGCGGGGTAGAAATCCAATCTCTTCTGCTCTTCATGCTGCTGCACTTGCCTGCTCTGAGAGCTACCAGCCAGCCAAGGTGAGCACAGTCGGCCCGCCAGCTCAGGACCCACATCCCCTCCCCTCCCCCCAACTGCCAGTCTGGGATGGAGCTGGCGGGGCTGCTGGCAGGCAGGGAAGTTGCTTCAAGCAAGCCCCACTTGGGGAAGGGGCAGTGGCAGCAGAGTGAGTCCTCTGGGAGGCACAGAGACTCGGGGGCCTGGGCTGGAGGGAAACTCGTGGGGCCTCGGCAGGAAGTCAGGGGGGCAGGCCCCGAAATGCCCCACTGTATCTACGGGCCTGAAAAGAGCCTCCCCTTTCTGCTAGTTAACAGCCAGCTCCTGCTACCCAGAAGGCATCAGGAATCATGGGAGCTATACACCCACGATTCTCAGCAATGCTAGATGTTGCCACAGGAGTGGCTGGGGTCTAATGGAAGTAGCCAAGGGCTAGCAACTCCTGGAGCTTCTGGGGACAAGGCTGAGCACTGCATGATATCCTGTGATGCTGCACAATGATGCAACATTACTTCCAGTTGCATAACTGGAAGTGATGTCATGCATCACCAAGGACACTCAAGCAATACCTCCAAACTCTATGGTTTGACATGGCGAGAAGTGAAACTACAATTCCCCCATCACCCCAAAGGAGATTTTGAGCCATGAGCCCTGCTTGCTGCAGGTGTCATGTAACGATGAGGCAGAGAAAGGGAACAAAAAGAGGTTGGGAAGGTTTGACACATTCCAGATCATGTTTAAACCTTGGAAGCATCTCAGCCTGATTTGGAATGGCCTTGGGCTACAAAATTTGGTTCCCAAAGTCCCTCCAAATGAACTTTTGCGCCATCACTAACTACTCCACTCTAAGAAAAGCTTATACATTTTCTGCCCAGTCCTACCAGCCTTGAGAGCCAGTTTGGTGTAGTGGTTAAGTGCGTGGAACCGGGTTTGATTCCCCACTCCTCCACTTGCACCTGCTGATGTGACCTTGGGTCAGTCACAAGCTCTGGCACAGCTGTCCTTGAAAAAGAGCAGTTTCTGTCAAGAGCTCTCAGCCCCACCCACCTCACAGGGTGTCTGTTGTGGGGAGGGGAAACGAAAGGAGTTTGTAAGCCGCTCTGAGACTCCAAGTGAAGGGCAGGGTATAAATCCAATCTCCTTCTCCTCCTCCTCCTACCAGCACAGCATGCATAATGAAGAAGGCTAATGTGAAGAATTCTACCTGTGTGTTTTTGGCACAAATAAGACAACTGTTTAGGGGTGAAGTTGTGCCTCAGTAGCAGAACATCTGCTCTGCATGCAGAAGGACCCAGGTTCAATCATGACCATCTCCAGTTAGAAGGATCCAGTAGTATTAAAGCTGAAAAACCTTTGCCTGAGATCCCCAGAGCTGCTGCCAATCAGAGTAGACAATACTAACTTTGATAGACCAATGATCTGACTCAGTATAAGACTTCTTTATATGTTCAGCTATTTTGGACTTCGCACAGATTGTGGCGGAACTAGTAATTAGGACAGTTTTAATGCTAAAATGATGATATTTACGCTATTAGTTTTCTCATTACAGTCCAGAGAAAACAGATGTTCCTCAGCCCAACCACTTGAAACATTTCTAAAAGGTTTTTATTGTTCTGTTGTGAAAGCCAACATTTTAGATTCTGGCCTTGACTACCAAGGACAAAGATTTGTTTAACAATAGCCTTGGAGCACTCCCCCCACCCCCCAGACTGTCCTTATGAAGCATCTTATTTCAAAAACATTTGCAGTGGCCTAATTATAGAAAATATGCCATGAAATGGAAGGCCCATAGAAACGCAATTTTTTTTTTCCATTTAGCATATTTTCAAAGACTTTCCCTCCAACTCTTATAAATGGTTCCATGTTAATGCAAAGTTGTCTCCTTCTACTTTTCCACTGGAAGGCTTTCTCTGAAAGACACATCTTAATGAGCCTGGAGACTTTCTCCCTCAGTCTTTATCGAAATTGTCTATGTGATGTATAAATCATAACTGTCACCAAGAGCCAAAAATATGAAAGAATAGAATTGTTTTGTCCCTGTCTCCCTTCATCAAGTGACAAGAAACTCCTGGGACAGTCACAACAGGATCAGACTTCCTTGCACTTAGAAAGCACCAATGATTTATGGAGTTTTAAAAAGATTAAATGGCAAAAAGCTATGTATTTTACAGCATTTGCTGTGAGATTTATATTACCGAGAAATACGGATATGCCTAAGAAATTCCAAAGTGGGCTGGAATAAAAGGGAGTCAACTCTACCTACCCTCTGCACAAAAAAACCTTTCTTGCCCACTACAAAAACTCAGATTTCTTTCTGTAGTCTAGTAGAAACAGCAAAACTAACTTTCAGCTACAGGTACTGAGTGACCTAAATCCCAGTCCAACGAAAAAGCTATCTAAGGCCACAAAACAAACACCTTTAGTTCCGGCACCACACAAACGTCTCAGGAGACAGTCATTTTTGCGCAGCCAAAGCGCATGCTTGCAGCGGTGTTCTTCCCCAAGGACATTGTCAAAAGATATAAAGTGCTAGTCAGGTTTGTACTCTGATATCTAAAAGATCTGCTTTAATAGGCAGAGTTATCAGTAGCACTTTATTTATTTTACAAAATTTATATCCCAGCTTTCTGCACTCATCAGGGCCACCAAGGCAGCTAACAAATCTCTCCCTTATAATAAAGCAGTAGTGGGGACCAACGTTCTAAAATGCCCGCCTTTAGTGTTTGGCCGGAAGAACTGCCACTCATAAGACACTGGCTGGGTTGACTGGCTGCTTTGTGCAGTCCCGCTCAGCGTTTCAAGGTCTTTTGCATATGGAAGCTGATTGGACTTCACTCCATTCCACCCCTCAAACTCCCCCCCCCCCGCAAGGCAGTTGGAATTTTCAGTTGCATATGGGAACTACTGTATTCTGAGGTAACATATGTCCTCACTCACAACACATCACTTCCCCTTTAAAAGAAATAAACCCAATAACACAAACAAAGCAGCACCCATGCAGAACCAACCTGGTCAGACATGATACTTTCCTCACAGAGGAGTTACTTCACTCCTTGCCCCAGCCACCTCACTCTCCCCACTGACCCTCACGGGTCATGCTCACCTCTAACTCCACCTCTCAGCTCCTGCTCACCACTGCCTTTAAATCCATCCCTCAGTGGCAGTGTCCAGGATAATGAGGGAGCAGCGTCCTATGGCCCCCGACTCACTGTGTTCGCCAGCCCAAGAGCACGTCTTCCCTGCTAAGTGCCGAGGCTGTTCCCACCAGGGTGTGCATCCAATATTGTGGGTATCAGGTTTAACCCTCTATACCCCGGTCACCACAGCAAATTGACACTGTTTGCCCAAAGCCAGAGCACTGCCCCAGAGCCTCTTTCTAGATCTCGTTGTATTGCTTTCACAATGGGCTTTACTGCTAGTTAAAACATAATACATAATAAAGTCACATTTTAAAACCATGAACCCCCCCCCCAGAATCTTGGGGCACACCTCTGGCCTAGGGAGGGGAGGTGGGAGCTTCAGCAAAGTGGGAAGAGTCCCAGAGTCCCTGCCCCCAAACAAGTCAACAAAGCAGCACCCATGCAGAACAAACCTGGTCAGACATGATACTTCCCTCACAGAGGAGTTACTTCACTCCTTGCCCCAGCCACCTCACTCTCCCCACTGACTCTCACGGGACATGCTCACCTCTGACTCACCTCTGAGGGGTAAATCCATCCCTCAGTGGCAGTGTCCAGGATAATGAAGGAGCAGCATCCTACGGCCCACGACTCACTGTGTTCGCCAGTCCAAGAGCACGTCTTCCCTGCTAAGTGCCGAGGCTGTTCCCACCAGGGTGTGCATCCAATATTGTGGGTATCAGGTTTAACCCTCTATACCCCTTGGATCCTGTGCCCTCAGCCCACCCAGTGTTGGGGAGCCTGTCTGCCACATACATCCCAGAAATCACACACACACAGAGAACAGAGGTACAGCTAAGGAAACCAAACTTCTTCAAAGTGATAAGGAATGCTGTCCTACTAGAACTGTACCATTCTCATTGATGGTTGTTGCTGCTTCTACGTGTACATCCACTTTAATCTTTGCTTTTAATGGTGTTCTTGCTGTTCTTGTTGAGGTTTATGCTGCTGGTTTTTAGTGTTGTCATTTTGCTTAACAATATTGCTTTAGATGTTGTTACAAGTACTTCTGAAATTAGTCACTGAGGCAGTGTGATGTAAATATGAAGTTTTGCTTTATAACTAGATGGTATATGCAGTACCTTTTCCTCAGGAATCTATGGCAACTAGTTGAATAACATTTGGTTCAGGATACAACAAAGGCTTGGGTCTTGGGGAAAATTTCCATTGACTGAAGGATTTTCATAAAGGGAGTGAAGGTCTTTCTCACCTTCCCCCTCCTAATGCTGTCCTTAACTGATAGGGGATCCCCAAGGAATAATAAGAAGGAGGAACATAAGAACATAAGAGCCCTGATGGATCAGACCAGTGGTCCATCTAGGCCAGCATCATGTCTCACATAGTGGCCAACTAGTTGGAGGTCAGCCAAAATCAGCACCTCCTTCTGTTGACAGAAATTTTCTGCTGGATCCAACCAAAGTACACACAATACATAATAATACTTATAGAATTCACTACTCCAAAAAGTGGTGATGGTTACTTAGATGACTTTTAGAAACAGGATTAGACCAATTTGTGAATATATTGATACGATGACCTTGCCATCTTCCTTCACTCAGATGCAAGATTTTTACCTCCATTTTTCTCTTCCTTTCTGACTGAGCAGCCCTTTTATCTATTTTCTTTTTATCTGAAGTTCTGTGGCTGTCCCACTCTGTCATTTTATTGTATTTTGATATTGTCTCAGTCCAGAAACGTAAGAAAAAGGCAACATCACCCTCTTAACAAACTTCTAAAAATGGCACATGAGAGGCCTTTTAAAGTTCAAAAATATTTTATTCCATGTAGAGGGGGAAAGGTCAGGTGAAATCAGGGGTAAAATGTCTGATGTAAATCAAATATAACTCTGAGGTAATTTAAGATTTTCACAAATTCCAGTCCATATGTTTCCAGTAATTTAGAGGTTTAAAGCTTTTCACAAAGGCTTAGAATCTTCGAGATTAGAGGCTTTGGTTTCAGTGTTTCCTAAACACTCCAGTTCACTTTCTTGAGTTTAACTGACTCTTCAGGTTTCAGAAGGCAGACGTATAATGCCAAGTACCCAAATTCCTTCTCTAAACAAACCAGGGATCACTCCACTCTTTAAGCTATCTCCTTTTCCAGCTGGGTAGGGAATCACTTCTCTAACTAGGTCTATCTCTTTTCCTGGCCTGAATGGGGGTCTTCCCCAATCTACCCACTCCTCCTTGCCAACCTTCCCAGTCCTCAGTCAGTATGAAACTGTTTTCAATCAGAGCTAAACTCTCCTCAGTCAGAATTAAACTCCCCACAGTCAAACTGAGTTCTTTTCAACAGTCAGTTCCCAAATCTTTCTGCTCAACTGACGTTAACCAGTCAAATCCCTTTTACCAGCCTATCACTTAGAGGCTCTCTGGCTCTGTGAGGCATTAACCTTTCACAGTCCTTCACATGTTTACACAGCACTTATGCATTTTTAAAGTGCAGTCCATCACAATTGACAACACTTGATTGCGCTTTTGTGTCCATAGATAGTATAGCTCTGACATAGATTGTGGAGCAAACAGAGCAGAGGTCCTTTTATTATGTCACTGTTGCTGTTGCAGTGCTGAACTATAATGGATCTTTGGGCCAATCCAGGTAAGGTTTTGCTTACTATTTTTACGCCAACAATTTATTTTTTATTTTATTTTTTGTTTATTCCTTCGATTTATATACCGCTCACCCTCTAAGGGCTCTGAGCGGTTTACATTATACAATTCATACAATTCCTACCTAAGGGCCACACACATACAATGGAGGGAAGTGGCTAACCTAACAGGCACCCTATAGCGAAGTCTTGTTGTTATAGTCTCTCTGCAGGAGGTCTTTTCCAATCTGGTGATGGCGTCTTCCTGGCGCAGATCTTCCTTCGGTCGCCGCAATTCCTCGGGCTTGGGCCAAGGGCACATCAGCACGTGCTCCTGCTGCGGCCTCTGTCCAATAGGCTCCGGCCTGCCGCGTCGCCCCGCCTCCGCATTCTGTCGCCCCGCCTCCGCATTCCATCGGCCCAGCCTCCACTCGCTCGCCTCGCCACCGCCGCCATGTTCTCCTGCCACCACCGCTCCGCCGCTCATACGCCACCACAAAGGACGGGTGCCTCCCCCGCTCTAAGGGCAAGTACCCATTTGTCTACTTGCCCTTTAATGGGCTTTCGAGCCGCTGGGTGGGCAGGAGCTGGGACATGGGCCAGGAGCTCACCCCGGCCACTGTGGGGCTCGAACAGCCGAAGCTGTTCGGCCAGATGGAAATGCAGGCTTCATTTACTGCCTGCGCCACCGCTCCCTATATTTAATTCTATCAATAACCACTGAGCCCCCCCCTCCCTTCCAGTGACCCAGTACTGCTGCTAACAGTTGCCTGTCCACCACTGCATATATAGTTCTTACAGACTGTTCAAGGCTGGGGAATTAGATACCTGTTTGGCTTCATAGATCTAATCAAATGCTTTGGACCCAACTTCGGCCTTAAAGTAAAATGGAGCTTTAAAAAAAATGACTCATTTGGATCCAGGCTAGCCCAGTCTCATCAGATCTCAGAAGCTAAGCAGGGCTGGCCCCGGTTAGTGTTCGGAAGGGAGACCTCGAAGGCAATGCTCCCTCTAAGCTGTGGGATCCTATGAGCAAAAATTCTACTTTCTGAGCGACTGGCATTAAAGTTGTGATCAGGTGATTCGGCTACTGCATAAGTTAGTTTGCTCTGGAGCCCTCCTTCCTGAGCGAAGACAAAAATGTGTGAGCTGGAGGCTAAAAAACTGCGAGCTGGCTCAGACTGACTCAGCTTAGAGGGAACACTGCCCCTGATGTCACCGGAAGTGTGTAAGAAGGCAACACCCACTGCTCAGGCTCCACCTCAAAAATCTCCAGAGGGGACACTGCTCCAAGGAATACCAGAGTTATGACATGGAGGCAAACAATGGCAAACAACCTCTGAATGACTTTTTCCCTTGGAAACCCTATGGGGTCACCATGAGTCTGGCATAGGGTTGCCAGCCTCCAGGTGGGGCCTGGAGATCTCCTGCTTTTACAACTGATCTCCAGCTGACAGAGATCAGCTCCCCTGGAGAAAATGGCTGCTTTGGAGGGTGGACTCTATGGCATTGTGCCCTGCTGAGGCCCCTCCCCTCCTCAAACCCCGCCCTCTCCCGGATCCACCCCCAAAGTCTCCAGGTATTTTCCAGCCCAGACTTGGCAACCTTGGTCAGGCACTTTCCACCACCTTCCTTAAGGATACTTAGACTCTTTCCATTCATTCATTTTCCATGCTCCATCCTATTTTACAGCAAATTCAGTTGTAACTGGGGAATGGTTAGCAAACGCTTCATGATCTCCATGAATGATCTTCCCTTACACTCTGTTGGAAAACCATATGAAGATCAAGGCACCTTGCAACTCATGACATGTGCCCAAAGTCAACAGCAAATCATTGATACATTCATGTCCTGTTAGAATGCTCTTGTTCCTGGAAGTCTGCTACCGTAAACAGTTTATGGAAGATTTTCTGCCTTAAAAGGATATAGTTGATAATGTGTTGGGTTTTTTTTTAAAAAAAATGCAATTGCTACCTTCAATTTCGAGAGATTTGTATTAAGCTGCTTCTGAAATCTGCCAAGAACCCAAACTTCTGCTGCATCAGAGCTGTAAGTTAAGACAAAAGCAAAGAGTCATATGCAATTTTTTAAAAGTGTCCTGTTTTTATTTTCAAGATATTAAGAGATATCCAGGATCCTTCTTTCTCATAAAGAATAAATTAAGTGCAACTGCTTTCAAGCATTTTCCATTATGCTTGGGTTTAACGCTTACTCCTCTGAGTAGAGTTCAAACAGCTGGCAGCGTTTTATAAGCTCTTAAAGTTCAGAGGAGACACATTTAATAAAGCTATAGTATATGCTTTAATTTTTTTGCTAACTTAATAAAAGCACCTTTATTCCTAGCAGAGGCATGGGAGTAGTTAGCAAGCAAGAAATCAGTTAGGTCAGAGCCACAAACAGCGTTCATTTATTTGTTCCCTTTTCCTTTTTAGACTGCAAAATTCCACTGGCTCTGTGGCAGGGAAAGGTGCATTTAAAACGTTGTAGAGGCTGAACAATGTAGTCTGTTCAGCCATTAAAAGCATGTACTAAATATTATACAATTGAAAGGTAAAAACCAGTGACACAGATAAAGCCAGACCAAATTTTTAAAAGTGGTCTTTCGTTGCTTCTCAAAGATACTTTGGCTTTGGTCTCTAAGTTCTCAATAGGAAGAGGAATCTTCACTGTGGAGAAATCTACATCAACATTTTAGTACTTGTGCTGGATGTCCAAATTTGGTTTCCTCTTAGAGATGGCATCCTCTTACAGTGTGGTCCTAAGCAGTGTTACACCTTTCTAGGACCACTGACGTCAATGGACTTAGAAGGCTGAGGTTTGGATCTCAGCAGCAGTTTCATTTGACTCACCTAATCCCCATCCTTGCTACAGCTTTTGTCCTACATGACTTTTATCCATGCAGGTCCTGTGGGTCCCTAGTAGAGCCTCTTTTGGTGATCAAAGAGGAGCCCCTCTTTTCTCCTCTTCCTTTCCCCCAGACTCTGCTTAGAGTTGCATTGTTATTCAGACAGGTTGCAGTGGAATATGGAAGAGGAGGTCTGTCAGAGGCCCCTTCTGCACTCCCCTTCTAACCCATGTTCACTGAGGTGTCCTCCAAGCAATTCTGCACTAAAAACAAATTCAACCTTCTTTTTAATCCAGTTTCCCCCCCATTCTGCACTAAAATCGAGTTCGACCTTTTTATACCAAGTTACCCCTTCCCCCCCCCCCCATTCTGCATGACTTTCCTTCCCTTCAGTGGTCAGTCTGATTTCAGCCTGCTGTTGCCCCGAGTTATTCGATGCTGTTTTGCTGCGGACTTAATTTGCCTCAACTCGAACACTGAGAAAATCTGGAGTGGCAGGCAAATTAGTTATGTTGGGCCCAAACCTTTGGGAATTTTCTAGGCTGCATTGCTGTACACAAGCCTACTTACAAATTGTGGTTGTTAATATGATGTCATATAACACTTGGAATTCACTGCCACAGGAAGTGGTGGCGGCTACAAGCATGGACGGCTTCAAAAGGGAATTAGATAAGCATATGGAGCAGAGGTCCATCAGTGGCTATTAGCCACAAGGTATAGATAGGGACTCTGGGGCAAGTGATGCTCTGTCATCTTGGTGCTTGGGGGGGTCAACAGTGGGAGGGCTTCTAATGTCCTGGCCCCACTGGTGGACCTCCTGATGGCACCTGGTATTTCTGGCCACTGTGTGACACAGAGTGTTGGACTGGATGGGCCTTTGGCCTGATCCCACATTGGCATCTCTTATGTTCTTATGTTCTTATGTCATCAGTGCGCCTAGAACTTAACTGACTAACATAGGCAAAAACCAGGAGAACTGGTCCTTTTAGGAAGGATGTTGCAATCTAAAATCTAATCGTCCAGGAGACAACAGACGGAAGACAGGACAAGAGGAAAAGTGACAAGAGATGACAAATGCAGCTACTTACTTGTATGTGGGTTTAGCTGGGCCGAGGACTTCCTGGCAGAGCTGGGTTTTATTATTCATTTATTTATTAAATTAGATTTACTAGGCCGCCCTTCCCTAGAAACAGGCTCAGGGCATCTTACGACAAAATAATATACAGATCTCAATTTAAAACTAAGTTAAAATAATCCAGCAGTTGCCAACAAATAAAAACACCTTATATACTGTATATCAGAGGGCGGAGAAAATTCCAGCTCCCCAGCCTGCCTGGGGGGAGGGTTTCGAGGGAAGGGGAAATTTTGAGAACGGATTTGAAAAGGCAGGGGTGGTGGTGCTATGTAGGTGTACCATCTGGGAGGGAATTTCAAGTCTAGGGCTTCAAGGAAGAAAGAGAAGAGCCGTTTAAGGTAATGGGAGACATTTGGTGGCCGAGGGTGGTCGCAAATGGAGGGGCAAAGGTCATGAGTACAGCTATACAATGAGGGTAACAGTTCACTCAGGCTTCCAAGGAAGAGGGAGGTGAGTTCTTCTGGTCCTGCCGCTATATAGTAGACTCCTCCGTTGCTTTGTTCATGCAAGAAACTGAAAGGAAGCTGGTGGAGCACTTGTCAGTAATTGTAGGGCAGTAAAAGGTCAACAGGACACGGAAAGGGAAATTATAAAGGAATAATTATAAAGGAATAATTTACTTCCACGGTTGAAGTCTACATTGCTAAGGCCATGGACTTAGCTTTTGTAAGAGGATACATTCCATTGCACAGATATGTGAATTGCTTCTGGTCAAATTCAGGAGCAGTGTTGTGGTGCCGTAGAGAAGGAAGTCACAGCCGTCTGTCTTTCACTGGAGAAACAACCGTTGTGACGTGCCCCAAGGATCCTAATTACTCGGGGGGAACAAAGAGAAGAATTGAAAGGGCTCCTGAGAGGCTCATGTTGTTGACAGGCTTTGATAACATACTGAGGACAGTGCCATGATTCCTAATGTCCTAATGACTTTAGCAGTTGACAGTCCAAGTAACGTTGAAATTTTATCCAAACAGTACTAAACTGTAACTGTGGTTATTTTCTGGATGTCATGAGTAAGATGACAGAAGTTATGGTTGAGGTCTATTCACAGGGCTCCAATGCAGATTTTGAGATCTGTATTCTACCAACGTACCTGTTAAGGTCTTGGCAATTTGAACCAAGGCTACCGCACTAGTGTTTTGTGACTGCATACTTTGAATTGGACATATGAGAAATTAAATGAGCTACATACATCTCTTCAACTCGCAAACATTCTTGCTACAGCAGCAAGGAATAAATGCTTCAAGATCTCGCCTTGGCCTTCTGCCTGTCTTCTGCCCATCTGTTTTTCCTTCTGATCCCTGCGGTGGCCTTGCTTTGTTTCCAGCCTGTTTGTCAGCTGCGATTTCATCCATATAAGTGTAACTCTTATTCACGAATTAAATTCTAATAACCATATTTCTGATATGAATTTATTTGATAATCAGTGTGCACCCAGCATCCCTCCAAACAAACTAGGAGTGAGTGACAAGGAGAAAAGAAAAAAGCAGTCTTGAGGATTGTCAGGAGTGGGGGGAAGCGACGCCTAGCTGCTTGTTTGTTTGTTTTGTGTGGAAAGACAGTGTTGACTGAAGTGCCAAACTGTACGTCTCTTTGTCCAATGTAGACAGCAGATTCATGGTCTGCTTTTCATCGGGTTAACTACTATGGAAAACCAGATTTTATTCTAAATGGGCTTTCAGTCACACATAAACACAGCCGCTTTACATTGAGTTGGACCAATGCTCTGTCAAGGTCAGTACTGTCTGCTCTAACGGGCAGTGGCTCTCCAGGGTCTCAGGCTGAGGTCTTTCACATCACTGACTACCTGCTCCTTTTCACTGGAAATGAAGAGATGGAACCTTGGGACTGTGTGAGCCCAATTTTTTTTTGTGTGTGTGTGTACGTATTTACATAGATGAGCCATAGAGACAGCATGCATCCACACACACTTCTGGAAATTTTGCAAGAGCTGAGCCTGAAGAATGACTGCTTGTCTAACTTGAACTGGCGACACTTTAATAAGATATCATTCAATGCTCAAAATAGGAATTATGGTTTCTCTGGAACAGGAACCGTAAGTCATGGCTCTCTCTGGCAAACAGGAACAATCCAATCCAAAGCCTTTTATTGGCATATAAATAAAAATACAGTAATCTAAGTACACACAGAGTCAAATTAAAATTGCCGAGTAACATCACAGAGAAACAACCGTTGTGACGTGCCCCAAGGATCCTAATTACTCGGGGGGAACAAAGAGAAGAACTGAAAGGGCTCCTGAGAGGCTCATGTTGTTGACAGGCTTTGATAACATACTGAGGACAGTGCCATGATTCCTAATGTCCTAATGACTTTAGCAGTTGACAGTCCAAGTAACGTTGAAATTTTATCCAAACAGTACTAAACTGTAACTGTGGTTATTTTCTGGATGTCATGAGTAAGATGACAGAAGTTATGGTTGAGGTCTATTCACAGGGCTCCAATGCAGATTTTGAGATCTGTATTCTACCAACGTACCTGTTAAGGTCTTGGCAATTTGAACCAAGGCTACCGCACTAGTGTTTTGTGACTGCATACTTTGAATTGGACATATGAGAAATTAAATGAGCTACATACATCTCTTCAACTCGCAAACATTCTTGCTACAGCAGCAAGGAATAAATGCTTCAAGATCTCGCCTTGGCCTTCTGCCTGTCTTCTGCCCATCTGTTTTTCCTTCTGATCCCTGCGGTGGCCTTGCTTTGTTTCCAGCCTGTTTGTCAGCTGCGATTTCATCGATATAAGTGTAACTCTTATTCACGAATTAAATTCTAATAACCATATTTCTGATATGAATTTATTTGATAATCAGTGTGCACCCAGCATCCCTCCAAACAAACTAGGAGTGAGTGACAAGGAGAAAAGAAAAAAGCAGTCTTGAGGATTGTCAGGAGTGGGGGGAAGCGACGCCTAGCTGCTTGTTTGTTTGTTTTGTGTGGAAAGACAGTGTTGACTGAAGTGCCAAACTGTACGTCTCTTTGTCCAATGTAGACAGCAGATTCATGGTCTGCTTTTCATCGGGTTAACTACTATGGAAAACCAGATTTTATTCTAAATGGGCTTTCAGTCACACATAAACACAGCCGCCTTACATTGAGTTGGACGAATGGTCTGTCAAGGTCAGTACTGTCTGCTCTGACTGGGAGTGGCTCTCCAGGGTCTTAGGCTGAGGTCTTTCACATCACTGACTACCTGCTCCTTTTCACTGGAAATGAAGAGATGGAACCTTGGGACTTTGTGAGCCCAATTTTTGTGTGTGTGTGTGTGTGTGTACGTATTTACATAGATGAGCCAAAGAGACAACATGCATTAATGTGCCCTCCCCAGACACACTTCTAGAAACTTTGGGAGAGCTGAGCCTGAAGAATGACTGCTTGTCTAACTTGAACAGGCGACACTTTAATAAGGTATCGTTCAATGCTCAAAATAGGGATTATGGTTTCTCAGGAACAGTAACAGTAAGTCGTGGCTCTCTCTGGCAAACAGGAACAGTTGGAGTGTGTGGTTGAGGTTTGCCGGTTTCAGTTTGTGAAATTTCTGGAGGTTTGGGGGTAGAGCCTAGGGAGGGCAGAGTTTGGGGAGGGGAAGGAATTCAGTAGGGTATAATGCTACAGAGTTGTTGTTGTTGTTCAGTCGCACAGTCGAGTCCAACTCTTCGTGACCCCATGGATCATCTCCCGCCAGGCCTTCCTGTCTTCCGACGTCCTCTGAAGTTTGCTCAACTTCATGTTCGTTGCATCTATGACACTGTCTAACCATCTCATCCTTTGCCGTCCCCATCTTCTTTGACCTTCAGTCTTTCCCAGCATCAGGGTCTTCTCCAGTGAGTGCTCCCTTCTCATTTGGTGGCCAAAGTATTTGAGCTTCAGAAGATCAAATCAGTCAATCCTAAAAGAAATCAACCCTGACTGTTCCCTGGAAGGCCAGATAATGAAACTGAAGCTCAAATGCCACAGAGACCACCCTCAAAATAACTGTTTGTTTTTTTCCCAGTGGAACTGATCTCTGTTGCCTTGAGATCAGTTGTAATGCCGGAAGATCTCCAGGCCCAATCTTGAGGTTAGAAATCCTACATGGTGGCATCACATATACACAGGGATCTCTGCTTTCATCTGTGAAATATTGAGGTGGCTGAAGTTGGTTCCTTATTCCCAGTTCCTTATTCATTCCTTATTTGCGTCTTATTCTCATACACCCCCATGTTCAGCGAACTCCCCCCTTCGAGGGGACACATGCTGTGTCCTGGTCCAAAGCACAGTTCTTGTGCCAGCTGCTCCAAAGTGAGGTGCCCCCAGGACTATCACACAGGTTTGGACCGGGCATCCGTGTATGTCATCTTGCAGGGGACAGTCTCCAGAGCATGGGGATGAGTCCTTCGGGGCGGTCCAAAGATTGTTTTGGGGTACAGCTTGGCCCCAGTATCTGCCTGTGTGATGGTCCTGGGGGCGCCTCACTTTGGAGCAGCTGGCGCAAGAACCACGTTTTGGACCAGGACACAGCATATGTCCCCTCGAAGGGGGGAGTTCGCTGAACATGGGGGTGTATGAAGTTTGGGGGTCCAAATCTTATTTTGGGGTTCAGAGCTTTCAAACTCTCCTTGGTGTATATGAATGAATTCATTAATAAGACCTGAATAAGGAATAAATCAGTTCGAGACCCGAGTGTGCTGCATGACGGAATGAGCTCCCGTCTCTAGTTCCAGCTCCTGCCAACCTAGCAGTTTGAAAGCAAGAAATCGCAAGTAGATAAATAGGTACCACTTTGGTGGGAAAGTAACAGTGTTCCGTGTGCCTCTGTGTTTAGTCATGCCGGCCACATGACCACGGAAATGTCTTCGGACAGCGCTGGCACTTCGGCTTTGAAACGGAGATGAGCACCGCAACCCTAGAGTCGGACTCGACTGGCTTTCGAGCAAGGGAACCTTTACCTTTACCTTTTAAGGAATGAATAAGGAACTGGGAATAAGGAACCAACTTCAGCCTCGTGAAATAATGTGGCATGCCGGAGGTGACATTTTTGCTGCAACTGAATTTGGGGGAAGGGGGATTGTTCTCAGGCACCAGGGAAAGGCAAAATATCCCTCCCATCTCCTTCAAGGCCCACCTCCTACAAGGAGGGCCTGCTGCCTCTGAGAATCTC
Organism: Gekko japonicus; assembly: GCF_001447785.1. Taxonomy (NCBI): domain Eukaryota; kingdom Metazoa; phylum Chordata; class Lepidosauria; order Squamata; family Gekkonidae; genus Gekko; species Gekko japonicus. Next base: position 10,456 of record NW_015169245.1, on the reverse strand, counting down.
CTTCCTTGGCTACAACCCAGAACTAAAGGTCCTAACATGTCACCCCCATACCTATGCCCAGAAACCATCAGCGATATATAATTTTCCTCTGTCATTCTTTGGGGTGATTCACTCAGTCATCACTCACTGAATGCCACCGAAAACGTGAGATGGTCAAAGGACATGCTATCTCACAGAAAAGTTTAAAAAGAGAGAGAACCAAACAGGAAACAATTATTTATAGGAACATTTGATCTTTCTAGGCACACAGAGTCAGCACCGTCTAATAGGCCAAGCCTCAGACCTTTGCAACAGGGATCGATGAGTAACAGACCAGGCTCTTCAACTGAGTCACTGTGAGGCCTTGGGCAAATCATCCCTCTTGTAACCTGCTTCTCTGGTTTTTTAAAGTGAGTGTAGTCATTTCCACCTATTCAGAGAGTGAGTTGAGTACTCTGCTGGCATCAGGTCTCTTGAGAAAAAAAGCTGGATCCCTGAGAATGAGAATGCTTGTGGCAGGGCTCAAATATCCCAACTCTTGACCTGCAGAACACGGCATGGGGGGGGGACCTAGGGTTGCCAAACACCCCGGTTTGCCAGGGTCCCCCATTTGGGGGGGTTCTACCCGCTGCCGGCCAGATGGCTGGTGGGGGAAGCCCCACCCCCAACACCCACAGCCACCCACCTCTCTCCCTTTAAGTGTGTGGAACCTGTGTTTCCCCCCAAGCCTGATCTCCGCAATCTTGCAGGGAAATGCCAGCTTCAGTGCTCTTAAAAGGGAAACGTGGCTGCTCTTAAAGGGGAAACGCCAGCTCCTGCATTTAAAAGGGAAACACCGGCTCCTTTAAGTGCAGGAAACTGCCGTTTCTGGAGATCCAGCGCAGGGGGGGGGGCGGCAGACGTCCCCAACGTGACATCATCACGTCGGGGATGCCCCGCCCCCTCCAGGAATGCCCCCAAAGTCCCCCACTGGGGGTGGAAGATGGACTTGGCAACCCTAGGGGAACCTCAGGGCCTCTTGGGCACCATTGGGGAGTAGGGCAGGTAGGGTTTCCAACTCCAGATTGGAAAACGTCTGGAGATTTGGGGATGGAGCCTGAAGAGGACAGGGATCCCAGTGAGGTACAATGCCATAGACTCTACCCTCCAAAGCACCAATTTTCTCTGCGGGAACTGATCTCTGTAGTCTAAAGATGAACTGTAATTCTAGGGGATTCCCCTGGTCCCATTTAGCGGTTGGCATCCCTAGGTGCCAAACATGCAGAACTATACTAATACCCAAATCTGAGAAGCAGTACAGTATAGTGGCTAACAGGGATGGGAACAAACTGAATTTAAAAACAAAATTGTCACAAACCGGGCCCGGTTCATGGTTCACGAGCCTAAGTTCATGCAATTGCATCTCTGACAAACTGCCCATGAACGGAACCATTTTTCACAGAGGTTTGTGAGGTTCATGGGAGCAGTTCATGGGCCAGACATGCTGGTGCAGATGAATCGATTGTCCAGGCGACAGGGGGGATGGACTTTTGCAACCCTTTACAGCCCTGGAAACACCAGTAGTGGCCCTCCAAAGCTTGATAGGCAGCTCTGGCTGCCAACAAGAAACCTCCATGGATATATACCCCCCCAGCTCACACTCAGCTGCTTTCACTTTGCAGCAGGTGGTTAGGCAGAGAGGGAGTAGTTACTGTTAGAGGCAGAGAGGGAAGGAATTGGAAGTCTGAGGCACCTTCCCTCAGCTACAGCCAGGCAGAGGGCCTCATCCAGTGAGTTCCTCGGCTGAAGACCCACACAGTCCCCCTCAGTGGGAGTTTTGTGCACCTGTCTTCAGCTCATTTGACACAGTCCTAATTCTTGAACCTAAACCTGTTATTTCCCCAGAGAGTACTTTCCTGGGGGCACCTGCTCTGGGAGGGAAAACTCTATGGTTTTCCCTTGTATGGCTGTGGCCCCGCCCCCAGCGTGCCTGGCATTGTCATGTCACTTCCGGGTGATGTGCATGCGGCGCGCGCACTCCAGGGGGACTGATCTCAGCTGGAGGCCCCACCTGGAGGCTGGCAACCCTAAGCCCAGGTCCCATCTGAGAGGGCATTTCACCAGGGCAGGGCTACAGCTGAAAAAGCCCTCATAATCCAATCCTCACCAAACTTGAAGGGCAGATACAGGAGAGTCGGCTGGAGAGTCACTGAGTTTGGCAGCTCTAGCTCATGGGGGGAGTCATTCTACCATGCCATGAACCTCATTAACCACAAACCTCCAGTTTGTGCCCATCCCTAGCAGCTTACAGTATAGCATATCGGGGCTCCGAAACGGGGGATTCCCCGCCCCCCGGCTGCATTTGGCAGCCCTAAGCATAGAGAGCGTTTGATTCAAGGTAGATTGTTTCAAAAATTCCTTTTAATTGTGTCTAGGAAGTCTGTGGTTCAAATACCATCTGTGCTACTATGTATCCTCAGGATGATGCAGGGGCTCACTGGGGGAGAGAATTTGTCTGCCACTGCAATCAATTTCCTGCTTCCGGTAAATTCGGTGGCAGGAAAACGGAGGGGGGTAAAGCTGGTGCCATGCATGCCATGTTGTCAGTTCAGGCTGAAAAACCAAAAGTGATGTGGTAACTCTCTAGGATTCTTACCGATCTTTATGGTTTTGTCATAATGATCTTTAGGATACTCAGAGCATGCAATTTCCTTTTTTTTTTTTTCCTTTTGTCAGAAATGACCTCACGCAACACCGTTTCCACTCTCAACCCCACCCGAGGACTTCTGTACCCTGGTAGGCCTTCAGCTACTCTAGGCCTCCCATTGTTGTGATGCTGAGCTGTAGGCATTCTCGACGGCTAGCAGAATATAGGGGTCCCAGTTTTCCAGCAGCTGTTCATTTTACCATAGACTTTTCATCAGTTCCTAGGGAGGCCTAACGTTATTTCTGAGTTTTCCCTGGAAGTGTTATACTGCTGCTCAACAGCACCCCCAGTGTCCCCACCGCCACCCCCAGGACTCCTGCTGGTTGCCAAGCCATTCCTAGCAGGATAGGAAAAGGAAGTTCTTAGGACCAGAATCTGCAGGAAGCCCAGCATGCAGGGAATATTTATTTATTATCTTAGTTTATATACCACCTCGTTCTCCACAAAGTGGGACTCAAGAGTGGTTCACAGTAGTATAAAAACAGAGGTAGTAAATATAATAGAACAGTATAAAATAGAGTATAGAAGGTAAACAATTTACAACTGATAGTGGTGGATTCAGCATTAAGCCCGCAAAATATACTTAACCGGGGAAGGCCTGACAGAAAAGCTCAGCCTTACAGGCCCTGCAGAACCTAGGGAGGTCCCACGGGACCCAGGAAAATACCTGGAGACTTTGGGGGTGGATCTGGGAGAGGGTGGGGTTTGGGGAGGGGAGGGGCCTCAGCATGGTATAGTGCCCTAGAGTCCACCCTTCAAAGCAGCCATTTTCTCCAGGGGAACTGATCTCAGCTGGAGATCATTTGTAAAAGCAGGAGATCTCCAGGCCCCACCTGGAGGCTGGCAGCCCTAGGCCCAGGTCCCATCTGAGAGGGCATTCCACCAGGACAGGGCTACAGCTGAAAAAGCCCTCACCCTTATGCATGCCAAATGTGCAACCCAAGGGCCCAGCACCACCAGTAGGCCGTGAGATGACGACTGCAGCCACCAAGGGTGTGTGTGTAAAAGGATAGGCAGTCCCGCAGGTATGATGGTCCTAAACTATTTAGCGCTTTAAAGGTCGAAAACAGAACCTTGAATTTGATCCGGAAACCAACAGGCAACCAATGCTTCAAGACTGGCCCGTAGCTAACATGGGGCCCATGGGGCCTGGCCCCCTAGTGTTTCTTCTGGGCCCCCTCCCTCCAGGGCTGCCCCCAAAGTGCTCCAACTGACCACCTGCACTGTACTTTCATTAGCTGGTCTCCCCCCAGGCCCCCTCCCAAAGAATTCCCTAGCTACGAGAGGCGGGGAGGAAGCAACTTACCCTCCCTCTTCTCCTGCCTCCTCCTGGCTGAATGAGGGCTGGAAGCGGGGCGGCTGGAAGCAGGGGGCAGGGCTTCGTCATGTGGCCCGCCCCCCTGCACCTCACCCGGGGGAACTGTGTTCCCCCGCTTCCCCCCCCCGAAATGACCTCTGGTTTTAAAGGTCGAACCTTGAATTTGACCCGGAAACCAACAGTAACCAATACAGCTGCTTCAAGACATGTGGTATATGTGAAGGCTGGGATGTCCCTGTCAGAAGCCTAGCCACTGCATTCTGGACAACCTGAAGTCTCCAAAGCACCTTCAAGGGCAGCCCTGCATTGAGTGAATTGCAGTAGTCTGTTCTGGAGGTGACTGTGGCATGAATCACTGTGGCCAACTCTGGCTGACTGAGTCAGATAAGGGGCCAGCTGATGGGACTGGCATAGGTAGAAAAAAGCCTGCCCTGCATGAGAGCCATGGATGGCCGCCAGGCAGAGAAGGCTAAACTGATGGTTGCTCACACAAAGCCCAAGGCTGATCTGAGAGCTTTTCATAGGTCAGGGGAAATCAATGCATTATAGCAGAGCAAATTAAGCTACAGTTTAGACCTTCAGGTTATGAGGCCCCTCTAAATTAAAAAAAAATAAAAATAAAATTGCTTTATGTTGTCGAAGGCTTTCACTGCCGGAGTTCATTAGATGTTGTAGATTTTTCGGGCTGTATGGCCGTGATCTTGGTATGGCAGGCAGGTCATTCTCACCTTGACACAGAAAGTACTCCATCTTTCTGTGTTATACCTCTGAGGATGCCAGTCACAGCTGCTGGTGAAACGTCAGGTCCTACAGTGCCAAGACCATGGCCATACCGCCTGAAAATCTACAACTAATAAAATTACTTTTTTTGGCAGTGGGGGATATTGCCATGGGGCCTGTTATACTTCACATAGTTTAAGGACTCAGCATGTCTTAATACAGCCTTGGTGGGTACCGTCATCCTTTAACCCAGGAGGACCCCATACTTCTGGGTGTGGAAGAAACTGCTTTCACAGCCAACTTAGGGTGACTCCATTGGGTTCCCAAGGCAAGAGATGAAAAGAGGTGATTTGTCATCACTAGGCGATGCTTAGCAACTCCAGACTTCCATGGTGGTCCCCCATCCAAGTACTAACCAGGACTCACGCTGCTTAGCTTCTGAGATCATACAAGATCTGGCTAGCCTGGGCCATCCATGTGAGGCCATTCTCAGTAACTCACTGCACAGTGTAGCAGCTCACAGTTTTTGAAACTCCCTGGATCTAGGACATGGTGAAGCAGCATCGGTTGTTTTAGGAAGGCTGTGAAAATGTTTCTCATTAGACCAGTCTTTGGGTTTGTAAGCAACTGAGAGCTGCTGTTTTCCTTACTGCCTCTGCTCTTGTGCTAATTTTTGATGTTGCTATGAATCATTTTTAAAAGATTTAATGTTTTCTTTCGTAGTTTTTGCGTGGCGTTTATGCTATGAGTCACTCTGAGAACTCTAGTAGGAAAACAGGCCATACATTTGTAAACAGATTAAGGAGCACGCATCTTAAAGGGCTCTTGTAAGGAACACTGACAGAACTATTACAAAGCACTTTGATACTCATGCTAAGTATTCTATTAATTAGGTAGACCATGCAAGATTCCTCTGTGTTCCCTGGCAAAGAACCAGTAATAGAGTAGGGAAGCCCATATCAATTTGCGTCTCTGGCTCCAAATTATTTATTATTATTTACTTTCCTTTTTTTTTTTGTTGAGACTCAAGGCAGATTACAAATATATTTTAAAAATGCAACCCCTCAGTCAGACCTTGGCACCATAGATAAAACTGCTTGGATATCTGACAAGCTACGAAATTGTATCAGCAGCTCAGATGGAGGAGACTGTGACCGTAGGTCCTCCTTGAGACAAAGTGCAGTGGGAATACAAACGTCTGAAGCATCCAAAAGACGTCACAAACCAAGTCCATGGCCTGACACGCGGAAAATCATGTGCAACAAAACATTATGTCCTGTTCCAAATCTGTCACAGAGTCCGGATGGTGTCGTCTTAGAGTCTGGGATGGCGTCTGGCGTTGGCGTGCATGGC
>NW_015169245.1:0-4356 GCF_001447785.1 Gekko japonicus | reverse complement strand
TGATGTTTGCCTGTTGCAAATTACTTATAGCTGTTGTTCAGCATATAATATGTATAGCAGCAATAAGTAAACAGCCACTTTACTAGGGTTACCGTGGTTTGAAAAGCAAAAAGGAGGACATATTTCCCAACTGACTATTTCAAACAAGTGATGAGCACTATGACAAATCCCAATTTAAATGCCCCTACTATTTAAGCTCGGGAGCCACAGTGGCTCAGAGGTTAAGATGCTGAAGCTGCAGACTGGAAGGTCGGTAGCTCAGCAGTTTGAGACGCTAGTACCGTGTGACGGAGTGAGCTCCCGTCTCCGGCCCCAGCTCCTGCCAACCTAGCAGTTTGAAAGCAAGAAATTGCAAGTACTGCTTTGGTGGGAAGGTAAAGAGCATTCCGTGTACCTCGACATTTAGTCATGCTGGCCACATGACCATGGAAAAGTCTTCGGACAGCAGTAGCTCTTCGGCTTGGAAACAGAGATGAGCACTGCCCCTTAGAGTCGGATTTGATTGGCTTTTGAGCAAGGGAAACTTTTACCTTTACCTACTATTTAAGCTGTGATAATTGCTTCTAATTAGGAATATTCCTAACCTTCCAGCCCCTAAAGAGGACATTTTTATCAGGTTTTTTAAAAGAGCTCAAAAGAGGGCAGACACCAAAAAAAGAGGAAATGTCCTCTAAAAAAGGACATCTGGTAAGCCTAACTTTACTTTAAGTTGGGTCTTATAGACTAGTGCCCAGGGATGAGAAAAGATGTCTATAGACTTCTCCACTAAGGAAAAATGAGCACATTTTAGTTTTGAACTGTATTATAATGAGTTATATAAATTGTCTAACTTTCTTCTGTGCATCTGATAGAAGTGGGCTCTTGTCTGAGAAAGCGCATGCCCTGTCTATAGACTTCTCCACTAAGGAAAAATCACATTTTAGTTTTGGACTGTATTATAACAAGTTATATAAATTGTCTTACTTACTTCTGTGGGCTCTTGTCTGAGAAAGCTCATACCACAATCAATGTGTTGAGTGACGGAGTGCTGCTTTTGTTGTTGTTCTTATTGTTGCAATAGCCGAAAACAGTTGCATTTGGGGAACTGGTAGTCATGATGTCTTCTGGCTGCCGAACTAGAATGTGGGGGAAGCTAGAAGAATGTGAGTCTCTTTTTTCTTTGTTTTACAGCAACGGCTGTGATAAAGAAGAGAGGAAGGTGCACTTACAGGCTTCTTTTTACGGCTCCAGAATCCTTCTGTTTTTCTCCACGTCCATCAAGCACTGCACATACTTTTCCAATTAAACTTTCCTCTATAGCCAGCATCGGTTAAAAAAACCAAGGGCCTCCGGATTACTGCAAAGCAACCTACTTTGTGCCAAACCCCCAGATTTCTGCAAGGTATGATCGAAGAGATAATCTTGACTATTGCATTGATGATTTTTGGTTCATTCAGAGAACAGGCATTGTATTCTTCCCTCCAGATTAATACTTTATTCAGTTCCCCAAGTACATTGATTTTAGTGATCCTTACAACAACATGGAAGGCCAGTACTATTTCCATATTTGAGGTTGCATGGAGACTGAGGAGTCGAAAGTACGGCTTGCTAAAAACTCTGTACCATTCCTCTGTCTGAGCTCCCAGTTTGAAGAGCAGCTTCCAGCGCCAAGTTGATGCATTCATCCATTTATGAAGAAGAAGAAGAAGACGAGATGGAGGAGGAGGAAACTGGATGTATACCCCGCCCTTCACTTGGCGTCTCAGAGCGGCTTACAAACTCCTTTCCCTTCCCCTCCCCACAACAGACAACCTGTGAGGTGGGCGGGGCTGAGAGAACTCTGACACAAACTGCTCTTTCAGGAACAGCTGTGCCAGAGCTTGTGACTGACCCAAGGTCATCCAGCCAGGTGCAAGTGGAGGAGTGGGGAATCAAACCCGGTTCTCCCAGATTAGAGTCTGCACACTTAACCACTACACCAAAGCATGGAAGAGGTACAATGGGCCTGTGGTGTAAAAAAAAATGAATTCCATTTGTCCCACTGCCAGTTCTGGTCAAACTGGTTTGGCAGGTTATTGAAATGATACAGAAAACCTTTAAAACCTGTTAGACCAGAAACAATAATGGGATATACTGTGTATACAGCAAGTGATGATGTTCTGTCAAAGCACCTTGTGTCACACCACCTTCTTCTCCTTCCTTTTCCTCAGCTGGATTTATCTCTATTATAGAATTTCATTTCCTGGTACTCTTGAGTTAAGAACATTCTTCTTCCCTAGCTGCTTTATTTCCTTTCTGTGGCAGGAGAATACAGAAGTCATCCTAAGAAGCATTACAAAAGCATCCTTGAATGCCCAGGTTCCAGCCCCAACATAGTACGCTTAAGATGTCCATCTTTTTCCATTACTGATGTGCCACTGTGTATCTGAGCAACTCACGGGCACCAACTCCACTTGCAGGAACTTTCCAGTTTCGTGTAGTGGTTAGAAGCACGGACTCTAATCTGGGAGAACTGGGTTTGAGTCCCCACTTCTCCACATGCAGCTGCTGGTGTGACCTTGGGTCAGTCACAGCTCTCTCAGAGTTCTCTCAGTCCCACCTACCTCACAGGGTGTCTGTTCCTCTGGGGAGAGGAAGGGAAGGAGGCTGTAAGCTGCTCTGAGACTCCTTCAGGTAGTGAAGGGCAGGGTATAAATCCAATCTCTTCTTCTTCATCATCATCATCATCATCATCTTCTTCTTCTTCTTCTTCCCCTCCCTCCAGTATCTTAATGATCCAGGGCCAAACCAGCAGTTACACTTATTTTGTTTATTTATTAAAACCTTCATAGCCTTGGGGTTCAACTTGTGCAACAGTCCTTTCTCGGGCTTTTAAGAAATGAAAAGGAACCACAGGAGTCCAATGACCGTTCTAACTAAATTAATTTATTACAAAAGAGGAGGGAGAGAATCCCAGTCAAATAGGTTAATTAGAACAGGGGAACTAGAACATGGGAATATACATTTTGCTGACTCTGTGAGGCTACATGTATTGTTTTTCTTTGATATAATTTGGATAAAATATAAATTTTTTAAAATGAAAAGAACATAAGAGAAGCCATGTTGGATCGGGCCAATGGCCCATCCAGTCCAACACTCTGTGTCACACAGTGGCCAAAACCCAGGTGCCATCAGGAGGTCCACCAGCAAGGCCAGAGCTCCAGAAGCCCTTCCACTGTTGTTCCCCAAGCTCCAAGAATACAGAGCATCCAGGAACCCCAGGGGAACCAAACATCCATCTCCCCTGGAAGCAAAGAGTCTGCATTGTCTGCTCTGATTGACAGTGGATTTCCAGGGTCTCAACCTGCTACCTGCTCCTTTTATCTGGAGAGGCTGGGTTTTGAACCTGGGACCTTCTGCATGCAAAGCAGATGCTCTCCCATCAGGACCCATGCAATCCACATGGCTGCCACAATTTGCATGAGCACAGCAACCAAAATGGGGAGGTGGGTGGGAGGGTTCTGAGTGATCCCACTAGTTGTGAAACTGAATATGCTATCAGGCCAAGCAGGCACATTGATTCCAGAAGATAACTACTTGAGAGCGTTATGAAGTAGACGAGAGTCATCCTTAGCGAACATCTAGTGGCACGGTAACATCTGCATAACACTTGTGTAACCGCACGATTTTGTCATCTTGTGTGGGTCCAGTCATGGGACCTGCCTGTTATTCCGTTTCTTAGACTTACCTGGTTTGCAGGAGAGTCACCTGCCCAGCACATCTTGGGGACACTTGAGAACTTCAATACATAGTTTCTGTATTTAATTCTTAAGCCTCCAAAGGCTGGGTCATTGAGTTCTGACGTGTCCCTCACAGATTGGAATGATGCAGATCCAGTTCAGTTCTGGACTTGTAACTCCCTTGTTTGGGTGTTAGCATAAAAATAAAGTCTTGGCTCTTCTTTTTCTTCTTTTGTAACTTCCTCATTTGGGTGTGTTAACATAAAATCAAATGACTCTTGGGCATTACTTCCATATTATATGGTGGCCAGTCAGACTGAAAGGACTGGACTACTACCAGGGGTGTAAACTTCACTTCCCAATTACCATGAAAACTGAGTTATGGAATACACCCAAACTAAACCCAACCTTAAATAATTGCTCACATTTATCCATTTCTCTACATTTTTCAACACAGTTCATCATGTTATTATCTGATGCATCTGGTAACATCATTATGAAATACTGCTTAGCAAGATAAACAGATAGTAATATTGAAATTCTTTTTTAAAAAAGTATTTTCTAACAAGCTTTCTAACTTTTCACTTGCTAACATTTTGTACCAATTTTTTAAATCAGTACTGATTGTGGAAATAAAAGGATTTGTGGAAGAAGAAGA